>NC_053426.1:30530612-30638905 GCF_007990345.1 Gossypium hirsutum | reverse complement strand
AAATCTACACATTCGGCCATATGGGTAAAAATGGGTCGAGTGTTCATGAGATGAAATTAGGTGTTTAAATGATGTTATAGTTGACATTGTGCATATATACATGCATTCGGCCATCTAATTGAGTATGAAGGTGGTGTTAAATCTAATTGTGATGCCCATTCCGAAGTATATATATATATACATATATATGTATATATACATAAGTATAGCCATTCGTGATGTTACCTTTAATTATGTGTATAATCGACTAAATGGGTAATTAGTGAGGATGGTTGCCGAATATACAAACATACATATGCATGTGTAATTGAATTATGAATGTTTAGCAAGATGGTTAAACTAGTTGATTTATTGATTAAGCTCAAGGAGTTAAAGGAGGAGAATCAAGCAAAGGCAAAGAAAAGATCATCGAGTAGCCGAGTTGGAACCGTCCTACCCAACACAAAGTAAGTCATTAAGCATATAGTTTGTATTAATTTAAATGATCATAACGTCTATGTAATGATGCTGAATGGAATGATAAATATATATATACATGTATGTATGTGGTGATGAAAGTGTTGGATGAAGAGAAAAGAGGTGAGATGTATTGAGTTGTTGATCTCGGCACTAAGAGTGCGGGTATAAACATTTATGATCATGAGATTGGCGCTAAGTGTGCGAGTTTGATTATGTAGCACTAAGTGTGCGAGCTTGATTATGTAGCACTAAGTGTGCGAGTTTGATTATATAGCACTAAGTGTGCGAGTTGATTATATAGCACTGAGTGTGCGGACTTAATATATACTTTTGAATCATTATGAACACTAAGTGTGCGACATTATTGAGTCGATCATGGACAGCGGATCGGGTAAGTACCTTGAGTTCGTGACTAATAGGCGTTATGTTTATATTTGAAGTTGAGCTTGGTAAGTTTGAACCTATGTGACAATTATAATTGAAGTCACGTACATAAGATTTATCGTGGAATAGGTGAAAGGTCGTTTAGTTGTATGATTGTAACGAAAATAAAATGATGTATGAAAATGCCTCAAATATCCTATTGATTAGTATATGGAATGTGAATGCATGACTTGGTATGAGATTGAACCGATAGGTTTGAGGAACTATGGTATGGTTCGGTATGGATGGAGTAACTAGCCTCGTTCCATTTTGCTTCCTCTTGTGATAATGTTATTAATGGATGGTAGTGCATTGCTTATGACTTACTGAGTTATATACTAACTCGGTGTTTCCTTGTCACCTATTTTAGGTTTCTTGGACTCGTCTCTTTTTGCGTGATCGGGCCGTCATTGGAGTCATCACACCGGCTAGCAAGTTTTGGTACTTTCTTCTTAGTCGGCTTAGGAGAACATTTCGGCATGTATAGGCTATTATGTTGTGTTTGAACTTTGGTATGTAAACTTTTAGCCATGCGAAAATGGCATAAATGTTCGGTTGGGTTTGGTTTCATAACGTTAGGTCGTAAGTCTTGATAATTCGACTTTTTTTATGCCATATGTCATGGTTAATTATTTTTGGTGTTAAAATTCATGATATGGCAATAGTGTAGTAGGGAGATGTTTGACAATGATTAGCCTTTGGCATGGCTAGTCATGATCATAATTGGTGATATGTATGATGAATTACTAGTTAGATCAAGGAGAAATCACGAAATAGGCATAGTTGCTTTCGTAACAGATGCTGGCAGCAGCAGTGACGTGAGATTGAAAAATCACTAAAAATAGTAGGAGTGGAATTAATTAATGAATAAATTATGTAATCGAAGCTTGATGAGTCTATTTTCATATAGAAGTAACGAAATGATCATATGGACAGTACGTTAAGAGATATTCAGGTTCTCGTGAGACAGGGCCAGAACGGTTTCTGGATTCCCTGTTCCGAATTTGGAAATTCATTATAAATTAACCAGAGATAATTAGGAGTCATTCCATATATGTACAGATTCCTCTCTGAGTCTAGTTTCAATAGAAACAAACGGCATTGGTATTGAAGCTCTGTGCAGGGAGATATCCAAGTCGTAATGCGCAAAGGCAGTGTAGTCGATCCCTGTAACATGGGAGACTTTGACTAATAAACTGTACTAATTGGCCCGACCAAAAATTCTACAAACATTCTACCATATAGGTATATGAGTCTAGTTCTAGGGAAAATTTACGAAACTGGATTTCGAGTTTCAGACCTCAAGATATGATTTTTAAAGCAACTAGTACGCAGATTGGCAGCTTGTCTGGGAAATGTCAAATAAGTGATTTGAAGTCTGTTAACACCTCGTGTTCGACTCCGGTGACGGTCTCAGGTTCGGGGTGTTACAATTAACCATTCCCATGGCCAATCCTTGTTAAGCATATCCACACCTCTCAATAACCATATCCATACCAAATGATTATAACATTATACTCAAACATATATAAGCCATTTTCGCATGGCTATCCAAAATTATACAAGTCCAAAGGGTCCATGACCCACAACAAACAAACGGGTAATCCTATACATGCCATTCCGAAGTTCAACCAAAATTGTACCAAAAAGGGGGCTTTGATAGTGTGGGCGACTTCGACTTCAAGATCCCGAGTCCGATAGCTGGAGAACCAAAATCTATAAAATAGAGGATCAAAGAAACGGAGTAAGCAATTTATGCTTAGTAAGTTTTGAGCAAGGAATTCCAGCACAACAAAAGTATAGCATTCATATAGCTAAACAGATAATTTCATATGCACATATTTTTGATATCATACTTGCTTCACATTACCAACCCTTATGTACATACACAAAAGATCAACTTAGCCAAAGGCCGGTAGCTCGTTTATCAACTGAGCGAATACTTATTTGTAAGGGCTCAACTAAATTCAAGCACATACGAAACATACCTCAATGTTGGGATGTTTCTAGAGTATAAACTGAAATTTTTACAGCAAGCTCATTCATTACCAAATCACGTACCTTCGGAATTTTACCGGATATAGCTACTCGTTCAAATGCCTTCGGGACATAGCCCGGTTGTAGTAACTCGCACAAATGCCTTCGGGATTTAACCCGGATTTAGTAACTCGCACAAATGCCTTCGGGCTTAGCCCGGAATTAGTATCTCGCACAAATGCCTTCGGATCTTAGTCCGGATATGGTCACTTAGCACAAAGCCTTCGGGACTTAGCCCGGATATCATTCAAATAACCATGCACATTTAACAATAATTCATGGCACATTCGTATTTCATTTTCATTAGCAAAACTCAAACACAAGACACTTATCATTCTTGCAATTTCGGCTCAATAGCCACACACAAAGAGCATGATTTTGATTTGCTTAAAACATGATCTAATCAAATCTTAATTTAAGCTCTCTTACTCAAGAACTTACCTCGGATGTTGTCGAACGATTCCGATGGCTATTCGACCACTTTTTCCTTCCCTTTATCGGATTTAGTTCCCCTTTGCTCTTGAGCTTAATTAAACAAATAAATTGATTTAATCATTTGAGCATCGAAAAGAGGAACACAAGGCACTTAGCCCATATTTATACATTAGACATTAAAGTTACATATGTACGAAATCACGAATCGAACTCAACATTTTAGCTAATTTTCCCCCTTGGCCGAATTTTCTAAGCCAAGACAAAAGCATCAATATGCTTGCCTCCAACCGAATACATGCAACACCAAATCTTCTTCCTATGGCCGAATATGCATGTCTATGTTGGGGCCGATTATATGCTTAATACTTCCTACAAGTATGGTTACTTGTATTGATTATAAATATCATCTTGTTTCAAGTTCAAAACTTGGCTAATACACACATATATACACCAGTAAAGCATCCTCTCCCTTTCCATCAATTTAACATATGCATTACTCATTAACATACAAAAATTATATTCGGCCTTAGCACACAACTTGCTAGCCAATTCTTCCCCATCTAGCAACCAATGCACATATGTGCTCACTCAAAAATGCTAAAAAGAAGATTCAAGAATCATCAATCCACCATCACATGCATCATTAACAAGCTTCATATTTAGCATGCAATGGCATTAACACAAAATCCACCTAGGCCGAATATCATCCCCATGACATAGCAAAGATTTGAACCATGGGCTAATTAGAACTCAAGCTAGCAACTAAAAACATGCATGAGTCTCATGGCACAACCTCAAACATACCTTAATCTAGATACAAGTATGGCCAAACCTCCTCCTAATCCTCTTCCAAATCAAACATGAAGCAAGAACTCCTTCCTCCTTCCTTAGAATTTTCGGCCAAATGAAGATGAAAAGGATGAACAAAAATTTCTCCTTTCTTTTCTTTAACTCACGGCAATGGGGGGGGAAGACAACCACACATTTTTTTTTTGTTTCCATCATATTCCCTTTCATTATTTTATGCCCATGCTCTTTATTTTATTTTTCCTAACATACCTCACTAACATAACATGTTTGTGACATGTTTCCACTCATGATGCACCAACACAACATGTCTATGACATGTCTTGCCCATCACACTTGGTCTACCATGCTTGTCATGGCCGGCCACTACTAATAGGGGGGGAAAATTGACATGCAAGTCCCCCCTTTTTCCACATGCATTAATAGGTCCTTATGTTTTGATCTATCACATTTCAAAAATGTCGCACATAAGTCCTATTGACTAAATTCACATGCAATCGACTAAATCGAAGCTTGAAATTTTCACACATTCATAATTACATATTCTAGACAATAAATATCACATTCAAACATTTCGGTGACTCGATTTAGCGGTCCCGGAACCACTTTCCGACTAGGGTCAATTTTGGGCTGTCACAGGTACGGGGTGTTACAGAGAATGATATGTATCACGACATGTATATATATATATGACTAGTCTTAATGTAATGCTTGTCGGGTATGGAGTTGAATTGAAATTTTTCAGGCAAACATGTTATTTTGCGCATCTAAATTGTGGTATTTTATAAAGATATGATCTAGTTTTAAATATGAATGCTTGATGATTAAGCTGAAGATATTTGGTAAGATGATAATCTTGGTATAAATGTATAAGTGGTACTATAATAAACAAGGTAAAATAAGTATGAGAGACACATGTATGATGATCTACAAATGCTATGTTTGTGGTTTAATTGAGAATATTTAATCATTAAATGAATACCATGTTATATGCTTTTGATTTTGTATAAGTGTGTAAGAGATTAAGGTTGACCAAAGCTTGGAAAATAGCCTAGGTATATTCCACACAGGTAGAGACACGACCATGTGTCTTAGTCGTATATGGAACACGACTTTGGGACACGCGCGTGTGGAGCCCTAAAGCATGAAATTTCCAAGATTTTCCTAAGTTCTCGGTTCAGTCCTGAACCCTTTCTAAAGTATGTTTTGGGCTTCGTAGACTCAAATAAAGGACTATGTGTAAGTGAATGAATGTTTTGAAATATGAATGAAATTTTATGGCCCGTATTTTAGTTTAATTTTTGTATGTTTGTCCGGTAATGCCTCGTTCCTTATCCCGACCTCGAATACGGGTAAGGGGTGTTACACCGAGGTCATTTTGGTCCATTTCAGGCCGAACTGGGTCGTGTGGGCCCCACAGACATGTAGGCCCCACTCGAGTAAATCACAGGGATAAGTCGAAATTATTGGGCCAGGCTATGTAATACACACGTCCAAGGCCATTATGGGTCGTGTGGGCCACACGGGTGTGTGGGCCCACATGGGCCCGTAATTTGGGCCTTGGGCCCATTTTCACTGTTGGACTGTCAAGGTTGCACAGATCGCTTGAGATGACTGTGGACCTACTTTTGGGTCGGTAAGTTTACCTAGACCCCTTAATTGATAAAATGACTATTATGCCCCTATGTGATAAAATGACTGTTATGCCCCTATGTGATGTATGATTGTGTTAAGCATGCCCTTTTAGATGTATTGGGTACATGTATGATATTATGACATGACATGATGCATGATGTGTTACATGGGGTTGGGCTTTATTATGATTGGAGGAACTGTACTATACTGACACCTCTGCTGCAAATACTGTTTAGTGCCACAACCGATACTATTTGGAGTGTAGGGATGGGTGGGTTGATTATATCCCCACATGGAGTGCAAGGTTGGATAGAGATGGACTGTAGAGGCTGGCTGGGTAGGATCTCTTGATTGCATATCTGTATTGTTGCTGTCACTGAGATGGGCTCAGGCCCAAACTGATACTGATACTGTAATGGGCTAAGGCCTTAACTGAGACTGAACCATTACTGAATTGGGCTTAGGCCCAAACTGTATATGCTCACTGTTTGGTTATTTGATATGGGATTACACATTGAGTTTTCATAACTCACCCATTCGTTTATCTGTACAGGTAATCCCCAGTCTTAGGCGGATCGGTGCTGCGAAGGACTCAAAGGTGGTCACACAACCGCTCAAACTTTCATATTTGATTTTTAAATTATAAGTAATTTTATTTGGGTATTTTTATTGTAATAAGGCCTCTTTGGATTTAATTTTTAATTTGGGATTTTATTTGCTTCGATTTATAACTGCTAGTGGTAGGAAAATATGCGGGTTTTCAAAAAGATAAATATTTTTCAAAAATGCCATGAATACATAATCAGTTCTAGGAGCTTCCGCAAGAAATAACGTTTTAAAAAATGACGACGTTTTAATAGGATTAACTTTTGACAAAGGACTCATGAAAAATAAATGACATGTCTTGAAATCATCTTTAAGATCACTCAAAGAGGTTTAATAGGGAATGGGTTTTTAGCAAAATCGCACTTTACAAAAACACTTTAATGTGACATCGCCATATTCAGCCATAACGTCCAGGCCGGGTTTGAGGTGTTACATTTGTGGTATCAGAGCCAGGTTACAAAACTCGACTGTGGATTTGGGTTTCTCTTAAAAAACTTGGAATTTCTAAAAAGAACCGTTTCAAATGATTTAAAGTATTTTGAAATATTTTACTGAATGTGTGGTACACCGAGTTTTCGACACCGATTCTGTAAGTCTTCTGAAACTGTTGTTTGTTTAAATTGGAATACTGAGACTACTGCAGGTAGTAGACTATACTAAATACTCTATTTAGGGTAAACTAAAAACTGTAGTAAGACTGCGATCTACGAAAATGAACTTTGAATTACTAATACTATTTCTACAAAGTATCCGTTAATAAACACTAGAACTGTAAAATAATGCATAAAACTGTTAATACAGATAAAATGAAAATTGATAACGAGCACCAGAGTACTCGTGGAAGGGGTACAAGAGGCCGCGGCGGAGGTCGTGGAGGTATTCGAGCTGAGTCTTTGTCATTTGGCCACATGCCTAATGTTGAAGTTCGAGAGGCACCAGCTTCACCTGTGACTGAGACTGGGCCTCATGATCGTGCGGCTGGGGACAACGCACTGTCCCAAGCTATGTTGCAAATTTTGGAGAGGGTTGCAGGGCCCAATGCTGGTGCCGTGGGCCGTGGGTTGGTTACAGAATGACTCCAGTCTAATAGAGCTGAGATTTTTAAGGGTATTGCTGGAGATGCCCCTAGTGTGGCTGACTGTTGGATTGAGGCCACAGAGAGGATCATGGATGATCTCAACTGACCCTCGAGTAGAAACTAAAGGGTACAGTTGCACTACTAAGAGATAAGGCTTACTAGTGGTGGCTTACGATTAAAGAGGGCATTCAGCCTGATCGACTGACCTGGGAATTTTTCAAACTACTTTTCAGGGAAAGTATGTGGGTGCTAGTTATTTGGATGCCAGAAGGAAGGAGTTTTTGAATCTGACACAGAGGGATAAATCAGTGGCTGAATATGAGGCTGAATTTTTACGATTAAGCTGCTATGCGCGTGGGATGGTGGCAACTGAGTACGAGCGGTGTGTTTATTTTGAGGACGGTCTCAGAGATAGTTTACGAGTTCTGATAGCTCCGCAGAGGGAGCGAGATTATGTTGCTTTGGTTGATAAAGTGAAGATCACTGAGGAAGTGAAGCGCGCTGAGTGCTAGAACCGTGAGAAAGAGAAAGGTAGGAATAAGAGGGATTCGGAGCCTTCAAGTTCCTTTCTGAGGCCTAGGAAAACGGCCAAGTTGATGGGCCGGTCAAAGTTGGGGGCCCTGTTGCTACTACTGGACCTTAACCCTATGTTGATTGTGGGAGACACCATCAGGACAAGTGTTGAAAAAGGACTGGGGCATGTTTAAGATGCGGATCATTGGAGCATCATATCAGAGATTGTCCACGGAGGCCCGATCAAGTGCAAGCTACGGGTATGGGTACTGCACAGCCGCCTAGGGGTGTTCAGTAACTACTGAGAGACTGAGGTCAGGCCAGAGGTGGTAATGGTTTAGGTTGTGGTCAGAGGGTACCGGACAGAGGTGCTGGTCATACTGAGGCGAGACAGCCAGCTCCAGTTTATGCTGCATGTCGAAAGGATGGAGATGCTCTGTAGGTTATCACGGGTACATTCTTTATCTATGTTGTACCTTATATTGCACTAATAGGTATAGGATCTACTCATTCCTATATACCTTGTACTATGTCTAAGACTTTGGGTATCTTAGTGGAGAGCACTACGAGTGAGGTTACTGTGTTGAGACCGTTGGGGCAGTCCGTGAGGGTAAATAAACTGTTCAGAGATGTACTTTCGGAGGTTCAAGGAGCTCTCTTTTTTGGCGGATTTGATGGAACTTTATTTTGGAGAATTTGACTTAATACTGGAAATGGACTGGCTGGTTAAACATTAAGTGAGCTTTAATTGTGCTACTAAATGGACGGTATTGAGAATTGCGGAGGATGACGAAGTAGTTGTAATTGGGGAGGCATTAAAGGCTGAGAAGTTGGTTTGTAAGGGTTGTGAGGCGTACCTAGCCTACATTAGTGTTTCAGATTCTAAGGTTTCTTTTGTTAAAGATATCAGAACTGTTAAGGACTTCTTGGATGTCTTTCCTGATGAGCTACCTGGGTTACCTCCAAACTGTGAAGTTAAGTTTGGCATTGAGCTCTTGCCTGGTACAGCTCTGGTGTCCATCGCCCCTTATAGAATGGCACCAAAGGAGTTGATGGAGGTTAAAGCTCAGATCCAAGAATTATTGGATCATGGGTTCATCTGCCCTAGTGTGTCTCCATAAGGAGCACCAGTTTTGTTCGTGAAAAAAAAGGACGGGTCCATGCGTATGTGCATCGATTACCGGCAATTGCATAAATTGACCATTAAGAATAGGTACCCCCTCCCGAGGATAGATGATCTGTTCGACCAGTTTCGTGGAGCTTCAGTTTTCTCTAAGATTGATCTCCGATCGGGGTACCATCAACAGAGGGTTAAAGAGACTGATATATACAAGACAGCATTTAGGACTCGTTATAGTCATTACGAGTTCCTAGTGATGTCGTTTGGACTGACGAATGCACTAGTGGCTTTTATGGATCTGATACTTAGTGTTCCAGCCCTATCTAGATCGGTTCGTAGTGGTTTTTATTGATGACATTCTGGTGTATTCGAGGACTGAGGATGAACATGATGAACATCTCCGAGTGGTTCTGCAGATTCTGAGGGAGAAACAACTGTACGCCAAGTTTAGTAAGTGTGAGTTCTGGTTACGAGAGGTAACATTTCTGGGCCATGTGGTATCTGCTAAAGGGATTAGGGTTGATCCTCGAAAAAATTGAAGCTGTTCTGGATTGGAAGCCACCTAAGACTGTATCTGAGATCCGTAGTTTTCTAGGACTGGTAGGATATTCTCGGCGATTTGTTGAGGGATTTTTATTGATTGCAGCACCCCTGACTATAAGTTGGAGTGTTCGTGGGTTATTTGCACACTTTCGCAAACAAGGTGTGTAAACACAATCTCAACTATGGAAATCGACAAAATCCGGAATAAGTGAACGATGACGCTACATAGGAGTGCGTTCGCTCGTGTGGTGGTCTGTGTGACTAAACATGGGCATTTGATCATTGAGGCCGACCATGAGCGATTTCTTGGGCAGAGGCCATTTTAGGCCATTTCGAGCCGAACTAGGCCGTGTGGGCCACACGGGCATGTGGGTCCTGTATGAGTAAACCACAGGGACGAGTGGAAATTATTGGGCCAGGCAGTGTAATACACACGGCCAAGGCCATTATGGGTCGTGTTTGTCACACAGATGTGTGGGCCCACATGGGCCCGCAATATGGGCCTTGAGCCCATTTTTACTGTTAGACTGTTAAGGTTGTATGGGTCGCCTGAGACGACTGTGGACCTACTTTTGAGTCGGTAAGTTTACCTAGACCCCCTAATTGATAAAAATGACTGTTATGCCCCTATGTGATATATGATTGTGTTAAGCATGTCATTTTAGATGTATTGAGTACATGTATGATAATTAATCAATTTACTTTCAATTCAAAATTGTGGAATAGTTGTTAATTCTTCAATTACAAGGTGTGCTAGTGCTAGGGGCAGTAATCCTATTGAGGGAAATGTGGAGTATTACGAGCTTCTTGCTGACATTATTGAGTTGGATTACTATGGAAAATGGAAGGTTGTCTTATTTCTATGTGATTGGGCTGATGTTAATACTGCTCGCAAAATAAAAAAAATATCAATTTGTTTTTACAATGGTGAACTTCTCTCGATTAATTCACACTGGACAACAATTGATAGATGAGCCGTATGTATTCTCTTCTCAAGTCAAACAAGTTTTTTAATCGAAAGATCCAACTAATAAGGGTTAGTATGTTGTACTCCATAACACCCTTAGAGACTTGCTTGACATGGGCAATGAAAGTAGAGATGACATTGATGATAGATTAGAAACTTTTTCTTTTCCAGAACAAAACTTAAATGAAACTATCCCTAGTACTAGTACACAATTTCAATGGGTCCACCAAGATGTGGATGAAGATATTTACAAATCATGATGTAGTAAGATTTTAAGATTTTTTAATATTTCAACTATTTTATATGTACTATTATTGTTGTAATTAGTTACTCATATTTCAACTATTTTATGTGTGTTGCAGATAAAATGCCTAGAAAAAGATTACGAGATCTCAGTATTATTCAAAATCCTCCAAATTCAGAAGAAACAAATAGTGAACAACAGACTACTATTGGATCTTCAAATGTTCCGAATAGAATTGACGAACCTGCAGAAATTCAAAGTAATGTTAACTTTAATTTACATGCATGTTGACTTTTATTATTATTTTTTGTTTCAAATTCTTATATTATAATATTCCATTTTTTAGATGAAAGTGGTGGGAGGCGCAAAACTCGAAGACGTACGCTATTGAAAGATTTATACGAGTTAAATTCTGTTGAGTGTGTCAATGTAGCTAGAAACAGTCTTGGTTAGCCTATTGGATCAAAAGCTCAGCTTTTAGCAGGATACTTGGGTATTATAGCACAAAATACCAATCTGTTGCTTATCAACTACGAGTCATGGCATCATAAACCTGATAGTAACAAAAATCAAGCTCTCGATAATTTTCAGGTAATAACGTGAATGTAAATTATAATACTTTGGTTTAAGTTTCATTTATATTTACTTTCTAAACTTGTGTTATTTGCAGTAAAGATTTGCTTTTAAGGTCTCAGATAATTATGTGAAGAAGGCATTAGGAAAAAATTGAGAGCCCATAAAAATGCTTTAAAGAAGGAATATGTTAAGAAAAATATAAGCCTCAAAGAGAAAGTGCGAAATGTCCCACTGGGAATGCTAAGGTACCAATGGGAAGATGCAATTAGATTTTGGAATTCAAAGAAACTAGAGGTATTATGTACTTCCAAACTTTTATAACTTTTTGGTTTATAATATTTAATATATACGTAATAATAATTTCATAATGTAGGATTGTGAGCAAGTTGGAACTACAAGTAGGCAAAAAAAAATCATGCATATAACTGGGTCAAAAAGTTTTGCTTGTGTAGCTGATGACGAGGTATTTTGAATTTATTAATTGTGTCAAATATTAATTATTTTCTATCTAATAATATTTTTCCTACTATATTGTAGGAATTCTCGTCTGGTCAAAAAGTTGGACACCTTTAGCTTTTTGACATTACACATAGAAAGAATGATAGATCTCTTATGACTACTGAAGCTGCAGAAATTATGGTATATTTACTTAATAAAATTTGAATTATTTTAAATATTTATCATGTTTAATTATAACGGTTTAATCCGTCGTTTGTAATGTAAATAATGTTAGGTTATGTTGCATTTGTTTTGATTATATATTTCATTTCTAACTCTTTGAATGATTTATTAGGAGTAACTAAAGGATAAAAGGGCAGAGTATGAAGCGATCACTTCGAGTGATAGTTCTGTTAATCTTGATGACATTGATAACCAAATTATTACTGAAGTTTTGGGTCCTGAAAGGTATGGTCGGGTTCGATTTCAAGGATCTTTTGTTAAACCAGCCCAATATTTTGGATCCAGCTTGCAACAATACATGCCTTTGGGGAATCAGGCTCAAGCTGAAGTTTAGAGGTTAAGAGACCATATGGCTTAGATGCAAGCAAGCACAGTTGAACAAATTGCTCAGCTTAAAGCAAAGGCAGCATCGAGAGAAGTAGAAGGTCAAAGAAATATGAAAAACTCTAGCTACAACTTAAAGTAGAGGCAGCAGCGAGGGAGGCAAAGGCAAGCAAAAAATATGATGAAATCCAGCTACAGCTTCAGAATATGATGAAGATGTTTCAGCAATAGCAGAATCTACCATCTTAGACATTTGTTTTCTTATTGTGAGAATATTTTAACAATATAACTTTTGAATATAATATAATTTGTTATTTCATTTATTAATTTCGACCATATACATATTTTTTTCGTTGGATTTGAAGTATCATTTAGATTTGCAGTTTTTGGTTGGATTTGATGTTACAAGAAATTATTTTGACAATTCGGGTTCTATATGAATGAAAATGGGTTGTTAAGAAACTGCTAAAGTTAGTGGCGTTTTTCCACAAATGCCGCTAAAGGTCATGTTCTTTACGGCATTTGTGAGGAAAGCACCGCTAGAGGTCATGTTCGTTAGTGGCATTTGTGGGAAAAGTGCCGCTAAAGGTCATGTTCTATAGTGGCATTTTTCCACATAAACGCTGAAAATTTTAGCGGCGTTATCTATAGCGATTTTTTTGCAGCGCTTATCAAAATGCTGCAAATTGTTTTAGCGGTGCTTATAGGCCCAAAAAAATGCCGCTAAAAACCTGTTTTACTGTAGTGAGTTCAGAAGACCTAATCGTCACCTGCTCACGGAAATAAACAAATCCGGCTACTGAGAAAAAAACTTAATGGTGTTAACAAAAATTTAAAACTAAGCAAATTAAGCATGTAAAATAGTTATAATTTCATCTATATAATGCTTATATTATCTTGTATTGTCTCATGATCCATTACATTAGTGCTTTCATATGAATCATCATTTGGTTTAAGTCTTATATATCAACATATCCATATGCGATTACCATATATAGTATCACACTAGAATCAAATCTTAACATCATTGCTATCTCAATCTGATTTTCAATCATATAAAACTTTCATATAAATATTGACATCTTGTTTTCATAAATCAAATACTTTAGTTCCTTTCATGGCATTATTAGCCCCTAGGGCTCTCAATACATAATTCATATGATCTTTCACATGCTATTATTCATTTTAGAGTAAATTACACCAATAGCCACTTAACTTTGAGGTAGCTGACAAAATAGTCACTCTAGTTTCAATTCAGTCACTCAACTTTTGGAAAATAACAAAACAATCCTTTTAACCATTTTCTGTTACAAACGTAACGAAAAAGTGACATGGTAGTTAACCGACCACCACGTTATTTCCAACCCAAAAAATATATAAGGGTAAATGACAAAATAGTCATTCAACTTTGATATCAATGACAAAATAGTCACTCAACTTTCATTTCAGTCCTTAACTTTCAAAAAATAAAAAATGTGGTGCTACTAAATTTAAAAAATTGGACACTAAAAAGAAGAACAAATAAAACCCTTGAATGAATTCTTCTTGTTCAAGAAGAAAGCAAATAACCATGGCTTCCTCATTGCCATTATCCCAAAATGCCATTTTCGATATCCTTTCTAGATTACCCCTTAGGTCTGTGACTCAATTCAAATCCCTTTCCAATGACTAGGCTTACCTTACCTTGACCCCAAGTTTCATTGTCGACCATCTTCACCGCTCTTCTTCTGATCCATATCTCATCCTCCTTTTCTACAATACCTATTCCGATTTTGACTTTGGGATCTTGCTAATCACTAACCCGACCCAGAATTTCACTTTTCGACATTTGGTTGTCCCTTTGGAGTAACCACTTCCTTTGTTCCCAAAATCATGAGTTCAATTAATTATTTGGTTTGTTTGGATGTTCTCCCTATTTTGCTTTTGATTTTGTTTTATGAAACTTGACAATGTTGGCAATAAAGTTAGTGTTGTTTAGCTTAATCAACAACCCTTTTGTTTATATCATCATATCCCATGAAGATCTCGACAGTGACGGCGAGATTGTTGGGATGGAGAAGAAGAAGTATAAACATATTGGGCCATTTAAGCAAAAAGTAAAATTATTGGGCCATTTATGAAAAAAAAGAAAGGATGAAAAAAATAGTCACTCAACTTTGCCTCGTCTAACGTGGCAAGTTCATTAACCACATTAGCTAATTTGTTGGCCACGTCACCTATCTTATTAGGCCTGTAATGGAAAATGTTAATGGATGACTGATTTGTCAATTTTAGATAACTTTATTGACTAATTTGTCATTTTTCAATGACGTTAGTGATTGATTTGTTATTTTTTTTAAAGTTAAGTGACTGAATTGAAACTTTGCCTCATCCAACGTGACAAGTTAATTGGCCACCTCAGCTAGTTAATTGGCCACGTCACCTGTCCCCTTAGGCCTGTAAGAGAAAATGTTAATGGGTGACTAATTTGTCACTTTTTGATAATGTTAGTGACTGTTTTGTTATTTTTCAAAAGTTGAGTGACTGAATTGAAAATAGAGTGACTGTTTTGTCAGCTACCTCAAAGTTGAGTGACTGTTGATGTAATTTACCCATCATTTTACTTAAATTAATATTCACATGTTTAATTTAAGATAATCCATTCAAGTAATTCAATTCATGTATCAATTTGTATAATTAACCATGGAGTATTTATACTTTAGCTTCTATTAACTGAACACAAACTTAAGACTGGATACATGGATTTATCCACCGATACACCTAAAATGCACCTAGTGCTCATGTAATATGTGTGTAACACTCATTGATTTATAATTGAAGCAATATGAAATCGACAGTAAGCATCCTCGTATAATGAATCCTATGGCATGCCAACTATACTCATAAATCTATTTGAGACCATTTAATAAGGCATTTATAATATCAACATGCATAATTTCATATATCATTTATTAGTTATATAACATTTTTATATCACTTAGATTTCATTATCATGCACTCATATGTAACACCCTATACCCGACTCGATTGTCGGGTTTAGGTACCAAATGACACAATTAAATCATATTACTTTATAACATTACTAGCTTGAGTTATTTACAAAATTTAACAATGCCAAATTTAATCCATATTTACCACAAAACTTTACCCTAAACTCTTAGATATTAACATGTTTCAAAAACTTAAACTTTGAATAATTTTTCTATTATACAAGTGCTGGGGTTCTTACAATCATTTTGACTTTTTGAGCATGTAAATATATTTATAATAACCTGGAACTTAAAATTTATATAAAATTCACTTAATTGAACCCTGAGGCATAGCCTCTAAGGGTGCCTCTCTCTATATGCTTGATTCAGCTACGATGCCACTTGTTTGGGCTCGGCGGTGTCTAGCTTTGTCCCTCCACACAATCCTCGAGTTATTCTTGGCCCTAGATTCAAGTAAGACACTCATAAGTTCAAATAAACTTAGTGAGATCTTTTACAACAATATTCATAAAAAGGCTCTCAAAATTTCGGGTAAATAAGAATTTGTGCACATAATTAAACTCCCTAA
The DNA here is from genome assembly GCF_007990345.1 of Gossypium hirsutum. Lineage (NCBI taxonomy): Eukaryota > Viridiplantae > Streptophyta > Magnoliopsida > Malvales > Malvaceae > Gossypium > Gossypium hirsutum. The sequence goes on along the minus strand of NC_053426.1, from coordinate 30,622,899 downwards.
GTAACACTAAAGGTCCTGTAATTCAACTGGCGTAGATGACGCCTGTACATTCTTCTTAAACATATCACTGGCGGATATATCAGTGCGGATTTGGACATAATTTTTCTTTATCAACAACCCCATTTGAGACTTATCTTGTAACACCCCTAACCCTTATTCGTCATCAAAATAGGGTTTCAGTGCATTAACGAAACTTTCAGAACACTTTACAAATAATTTATGTAAATTACTATTCATTAACCGAGATCATTCAAAACGTCCCTTCATTGGACCCTGGAGGCCCAATACGAGCATTAGAATCGAGTTGGAACTTAATCGAGGGCTCTATGATTTTTTCACGAAATTACAAAAATTTTCCAAAGTGCAGGGCTCACACGCCCGTGTGGTCCAAGGGGCACGCCCGTGTGACCCTAAAGCACGCCTGTGCTAGAGGCCGTGTTCGACCCCGTGTAACTCTTTGACTTGTGCACACAGCCATGCCACACGCCCGTGTGCTAGGCTGTGTGGTTAATTAATTCAATTTAAAAATAGGTGCAGGTTTCACATTCCAAGACACACGCCCGTGTTTTAGGTCATGTAGCACACACGGATGAGACACACACCCGTGTGCTTAATTCTGAGCATTCTGTTTCTTAAAATTAAGGTGCAGGGGACACACGATATAACCACATGCCTATGTTACAAGGCCGTGTGTCACATACAGTCTAGACACACGCCCGTGTTTCTGCCCGTGTACACAAAATAAACCATTTCCTAGCTTCATTTGTAACCCAAATTTACCATTTTCTTATACTAAAACATACGAAACACATCCCAACCATTTCTAAGCATTCAAGTTAAGCAATATCCATCATTCAACATGGCATACCATAACATGAATACATTCTCACAATCTTACCTTGATTCAATCTGTAACACCCCTAACCTATATCTATCGCCGAAGTAGGGTTATGAGGTGTTATCGATTAATTCACAACATATAGCATACATTTATCAAATATACAACATTCATTCTCATAAATCATTCAACATAATCACATTGTCCCTTATAATGGCCTATGAGGCCTTAAACATGCTTCAGAAGTGGATCGGGACTAAACCAATAACATATGAAAATTTTGGAAACTTAGAAAAATTTCAGCCATACAGGGGTCACACGCCTATGTGAATAGCCTGTGTGCCTCACACGGCTCCAGACATGCCCGTGTGGAAACAGGGCATACATACTGTTGGAATTCCTTAAATTAAGCAGATTTTCTACCTTAGTTCTAGGAATTTCCTTGTACTATTAGCCATAATCAAATTACTAATTTTTAGGGATAGGCTAATTTCTAGAGATTATTTCCTTTTTATTTTTCCTGCTATTCTTTAAAAGGCTGTAGTCAGATTAGAAGAAATAAAAATAATTCTTCTTCCTAAATTTGTACATGGTATCAAGAGCATCAGGAATTCAGTAGATCCTGCTCTTTCTTCTCTTTTCTCGTTCTGTTTTCTCTGTTAGAAACCCTACTCCCATGGGTGACACCGAAAATTCCTATGAGACTCTTCATAAACTTCGGCTAACCAAAACTCAACTTGAGGCTCTTCATAAACTACTCAGGACTCCTACAGCCAGTGGGTCACTAGCTATTCATGGTACTGCTTTAAATACTACACACGAACCTATCACAACTTCCTGGATACTAGACTCAGGTGCATCCGACCACATGGCAGGTAATCTAAGTTTGTTTCACACCTATTTACCTTGTCATGATCACTCTCGGATTCGCATAGCTGATGGATCTTACTCGCTGGTGGCTGGAATGGGGACAGTTAGACTTACTGAAAATTTTTCCCTTGATAAAGTTTTACATGTTCCAAATCTTTCCTACAATTTACTCTCAATTAGCAAGCTTACCAAGGATGAAAAAGTACTTGTTGAATTTTCTGCTTTAGGTTGTGTGGTTCAAGAACAAGAATCGGGGAAGATGATTGGCACTACTAAAGTTGATGATGGCTTATATGTTTGGAACAAAAATAGTTCACAAGAACGGATGGCCTTATCTACATCAAAAGAAGATTCTATCATGCTATGGCACCGTAGACTAGGACACCCAAATATCATGTACTTGAAGAAATTGTTTCCTCTACTATTTCTAAATAAGAAAATAAGTTCATTGAACTGTGAAGTTTGCCAACTGTCTAAACACACTCATGTCCCTTATCCTTTGAAACCTTATGTTCAATCTCAACCTTTCTCTTTAATCCACAGTGATCTATGGGGAGCCAGTCGAGTAAAAAACATCACAGGGGCTAGGTGGTTCATAACTTTCATTGATGGCCACACTAGAGTTTGTTGGATCTATCTCCTTAAAGAAAAATCTGAAGTCTCTAGAGTCTTCAAAAATTTTCATTCAATGATTCGAACCCAGTTCAATTCAAATATTCACACCCTTAGAACTGATAATGGGAGAGAGTACTTTAATTCTATCCTAAGTCCTTATCTTTCTGAGCAAGGAATCATACATCAAAGTTCTTGTCCTGACACCCCTCAATAAAACGGGGTTTCTGAGAGGAAAAATAGACACCTTGTAGTTGTGGCTCGTGCTCTTATGTTTACTATGGGTGTACCAAAGTATTTATGGGGAGAAGCTGTCCTCACTGCTTGTTATCTTATAAACCGACTCCCATCTAAGGTATTAAACTTTCAAACACCTTTACATACCCTTCAAAAAAATTTTCCCTTGTTTCGTGTTCCTAATCTCCGAACCAAAACATTTGGTTGCAAAGCATTTGTCCACAACCATCAACCTAACCGATCTAAACTTGATCCTAGAGCCCACACTTGTGTCTTTATTGGTTACTCACCTACACAAAAAGGGTACAAGTGCTACTCTCCAACCTCACACCGAATGTTTATGTCCCTTGATGTTACTTTCTTCGAAAATGAGCCATATTTTTCAACCTCTCATCTTCAGGGCGAGATACTTAGTGAAGATGAGACCTTGAGCAATCTTCTCATTATACCTCAAGGCTCCATCAGCCCTACCACCACTGGAAAACCTGCTGAAAATCCTACAGCCACTGTTATTCCTGTTTTGGAACCTGTTTTTCCTATCTCCACTGTTCAGCAACAAGAAACAAGGGTGATTAACCATACTAATGAAGAAAAACAGCCTACTCATTCTGAAAAACAACAAGAAAAAACTCAGGGGCTTCGTGTATACTCTCGGAGACATCAGCTGCCTGAGACAGAAACAGCAGTGGCAATGCCATCTTTACCCGAGGACTGTCTTGAGGAAGAAGTTTCACCTCCTTCATCTTCCATCTATCTTCCAATTGCAGTAAGAAAGGGCACTAGGAGCTGCACTCAACATCCCATTTCTCGATTTGTATCCTATGGAAACTTGTCTAAATCCTACAATGCCTTTGTTTCTAATGTTGACTCTATAGAAACTCCAAAAAACATAGAAGAGGCTCTTAAGTCAACCAAATGGAGGCAAGCTGTGTTGGAAGAAATAAAGGCTCTTGAATACAATGGAACTTGGGAAATATCTAAACTACCTACTGGAAAGAAGACCGTGGGTTGTAAGTGGATTTTCACCACAAAATTTAAACCAGATGGGAGCATTGATCGATACAAGGCTAGACTTGTGGCCAGGGGTTTCACTCAAACATATGGGTTGGACTATGAGGAAACCTTTGCACCGGTGGCAAAATTGAATACTATTCGAGTGCTTCTCTCAATTGCTATCAACTTAGAATGGCCTTTGATCCAATTGGATGTAAAGAACGCTTTTCTCAATGGAGAATTAAACGAAGAAGTCTACATGGATTTTCCACCTGGATTCGAAGGAAGCAAGGGCCAAGTATGCAAGTTGAAGAAGTCCTTGTATGGACTAAAGCAATCCCCTAGGGCTTGGTTTAATCATTTTGCCAAAGCCATGACTAGTAGACATTATACTGAAGGTCAAGCTAATCACACCTTATTCTACAAACACTCGAATAATGGGAAGTGCTGTATTCTCATTGTCTATGTAGATGACATAATATTAACAGGGGATGATTTTATTGAAATTGAAAGACTAAAAGAGTTCTTAAGTCTTGAGTTTCAACTTAAAGACTTGGGGAATCTTCGATATTTTCTAGGAATGGAGATAGCAAGGTCAAAGGCAGGTATTTCAATCTCTCGAAGAAAGTATGTTCTTGATCTACTTTCTAAAGTTGGACTATTGGGTTTCAAACCAGCCGAGACTCCTATGGAACCCAACCTTAAATTAGGAACTGATAAGGATGGAGAAGAGGTAGACAAGAGGAGATATCAACGGTTAGTGGGAAAACTTATCTATCTTTCTCACACTCATCCGGACATAGCTTTTGGAGTAAGTGTTATAAGTCAATTTATGCATGCTCCTAGGGAGAAACATTTGGAAGCTGCCTACAGGATATTGAGATACTTAAAAGGGACTCCTGGTAAGGGGTTGCATTTCAAGAAAGATGTAAATTGAAGCGTAGAAGTCTACACTAATGCAGACTGGGCAGGGGCAGTTAATGACAGGCGCTCCACAAGCGGTTACTGCAGCTATGTTTGGGGTAATCTCGTGACATGGAGGAGTAAAGAGCAATGTGTTGTGGCACGCAGCAGTGCTGAATCTGAATATCGAGCTTTGTCCCACGGTATATGTGAAGGAATATGGTTACAATGGCTAATGGGAGAAATAAAATTATCCTATACAAAACCTATAACATTATACTATGACAACCAGGCAGTAGTTAGCATAGCTCATAACCCTGTACACCATGACCGTACCAAGCATGTGGAAATTGATCGCCACTTTATTATGGAGAAAATTAACAAAGGGGAAGTTTGTGTTTCATATCTACCTACAAGACAACAAGTAGCAGACGTGTTAACCAAAAGCTTGAGCAGAAAAATGTTCGAGAAATTATGGGCAAGCTGGGTTTGATTAACATCTACACTCCAGCTTGAGGGGGAGTGTTGGAATTCCTTAAATTAAGCAGATTTTCTACCTTAGTTCTAGGAATTTCCTTGTACTATTAGCCATAATCAAATTACTAATTTTTAGGGATAGGCTAATTTCTAGAGATTATTTCCTTTTTATTTTTCCTGATTTTCTTTAAAAGGCTGTAGTCAGATTAGAAGAAATAAGAATAATTCTTCTTCCTAAATTTGTACACATACTAACTTCGGTGACCCGGCCAACCACATGCCCAAGTGTCTAGCTCGTGTGCCCTTCTGAGTGGCTACACATGCCCGTGCACCAGGCCATATGCTAGGCTGTGCCAAAATTGTAGGGTATATTGACTTATGTAACACGGTCATGTCACACGCCCGTGTGCTAAGCCGTGTGCCAATTAGGGACTATACTGACTTGTACCATACGGCCAGTCACACGCCCATGTGTGAGACCGTGTGGAGCATGCTGACTTCGATTCAATTTTATTACCAGGGGACATACGGTCGTGCAACATGGCCATGTGTCATGCATGGCTGAAACACACGCCCGTGTAGACAAAAATAGGCCATTTCACCAATCCATTTTGCCACCCATTTTTCACTTGCTTATACAAGCCCAATTGGTACCATTTCAAGACACAAATGTGCAGCCAAAACTCATCAACCAATTCACAATCATACTATATCCATTTCAACCATTTCAATACTCAATTCAATGTCATGTACCTATTCAAATACCTATCAATTCAACTTGTCTTATTATACATAATTCACATATATAATTCATATAGTTAAACCATTCCAAACATGCATTATCAATTCAACACCATTCACTCAAAATAGGACAATTTCCTAACTCAAAGCAAAGCCATTTTCACATCTTTATACCTTAACAATTTCATCATCACAAGCCAACTCAAATGGCCTAATTACATGTTCATCAAACATACCAAAATGACACAAGCATATACATATACAATTTACAAGCCAAATCTCATGGCTATAATTACAACCAAAATACCACATCTAGCCTATACATGCCATATGCCAAAAAATGTATAATCCAAAAGTACCAACTTAGATGTTTGATAGTGCGATGATGTTCCCGACCACTCTTAGATCCGAGCTAGCCTTGATAACACTACAAAACACGGGAAAAATACACAAAGTAAGCTAATATACTTAGTAAGCTCGTATGATATAAAATTAACTAATCACAAATACAATATTCATCAATCTAAACATAATATCATGTATGTTATGATTACTAACAAACCTTTCAACTCCTTATTCATAAGCTTATATACAAACTTTGTAACTTCTTCAATTTTAAGCTCATAATATACATGTACATACCTGTACCAATCCATAACAAGTTCATACATACACGGAATGCCGTTGAATACTCAATGTCTTGCACACTAAGTGCCATGCTCGATATCTCGCACACTAAGTGCCAAACATAGCCAAAACTATCTCAAATCACACACTAAGTGCCATATATAGCCAAAGCTATGTTGAATCGCATGCTAAGTGCCATATATAGCCGAAGCTATGTCGTATCGCACACTAAGTGCCACAAATAACTGAGTTGTCATCGAACATATCTGCAGTCCCGTATATACAATTTATGCAATATCAAAGCACTAAAAGCGTAATTATTACAATACTTAATACATACGAACTTACCTTGTATTTGAAATTGACGGATAGGTCGACTACTCGATAACCTTGCTTTTCTCCCAATCTAAATTCAAATTCTTTCTTTCTTGATCTATATGAATTCCGAATTAACTTATTTAATCAACTATTCTTTCAATTTAGTCCAAAACATACATTTAGGCCTATTTACACATTAGCCCTTAAACTTTCACATTTAATCAATTTAGTCCCTATTTCACAAATACACAAAATTCACACAATTCCACAAAACCATGCTTGCCCGAATTACCATAATGCCTATAGTAGCCCATAATTTTCATTTATTTCACATTTTACCACTAACTTTATACATTTCTCAATTTAGCCCCCTAATTTGCATTTTCACCAAAAATCACTTAACAAAACTTGTTTAACTAATATCAAATATTCATAATTTATCATTAAGAATAAAAAATCATACGTATTCATCAATGGCAACTTCTAAAATCTTTAACAATTTTGCAAATTAGTCCCTAGGCTAGCTAGTACTAGTCGCAACGATCACAAAAACATATAAATCATTAAAAATAGAGCAAAAATCGTACCTAATTGAGTAAAAATAGCATGGACGAAAGAACCCTAAGAAAATAGCTTCTCTTATATTCAATGTTTGGTGAAAAAAGTGATAAAAGATGATAGGAAATTGGTTTTGTTTTAATTTATTAACCTTATTTACTAATTTACATTTTTAACCTTATTCATAAACCATTAAAACATTCATATTATGCCCATAAATGTCCACCCAATATAAAAATGGTCTAATTATATCATAAGGACCTTCACTTTAATAAGCAATAGCTATTAGACACATTTAACTAATAGCACATAAGTTTTACACTTTACGCGATTAAGTCATTTTTCTCAAATTGAGTAATTAAGCGATAAAATTTCTTAACAAAATTTTCACCCAACATGATATCATAGTGTAAACATTAAAATAATAATAAAATAATTACTTTGACCTAGGATTTTTGGTCCCGAAACCACTGTTTTGTTTTAGCCAAAACCAGGTTGTTACACAATCCATATATTAGACATAATTTGATCAACTATTTAACATATATTTAACTACCATAACATGACATTACAAGTATATGAAAATGACCATTACTAGCCATTCCAATGGCTAGATTACAAGTATCATTATCAATCTGTAACACTCCGTACCCGAGACCGTTGCCAGAGTCGAACACAAGGTGTAAACGGGTTTAATTTACTACTTAAACAGCTCATGCAATTCATTTTAAAATTTTCTAGACAAGCTGGCTAACTGCATCCCAGTTTTTTTAAAAATCATATCTCGAGTTCTGAAACTCGAAATCCAATTCCGTAAATTTTTCCTGAAATTAGACTCATCTATCTATCTACTAAAATTTTTCCAGAATTTTTGGTCGGTCCAATTAGTACAGATTATTAGTTAAATTCTGCCCTGTTTTAGGGTTCGACTACTCTGACCTCTGTGTATTACGAATCAGATATCTCCCTGTACAGAGATTCAATGACTATGCCGTTTGTCTCAAATAAAACTAAACTCAATAAGGAATCTGTACATATAAAGCATGACTTCTAATTATCTTTGTAAAATTTATGGTGAATTTCCAAAGTCAAAACAGGGGATCCAGAAATCGTTCTGGCCCTGTTTCACAAAATTTTAAATATCTCATACAATATAGCTCATATATCTGTTTTACTTCTTCCATATGAAAATAGACTCATCAAGCCTCGATTCCATAATTTATTCATTATTTAATTCCATTTCTACTATCTTTAGTGATTTTTCAAATTCACACCACTACTGCTGTCTAAATCTATTTTATGGTAAAATTTACCTATTTCATGGTTTCCATGGATTAGCTAGTAATTTGACATACATAACACCAAATATGACCAGCCATGGCATACGGCATAATAATCAAATAGACTTAGACTATTACTCCATCAAAACCGAATTATCAAGGCCAAATCTACTGAACCTTATAACTAAGCACCCATAAGGCTAAATTCAAACTTAGCATTTAAGCCATATTCGCATGGCTAAAAGTTTACATATTGAGGTTCAAACAAAACATAATAGCCTATACATGCCGTAATGTTCATCTATATAACTAAGAAAAGATACCAAAACGTTGCAAGCTGGTGTGATGACTTTGACGGTGATCCAAACACGCAAAATGGGTCAAGGAAATCTAAATAGAAAACAAACAAACACAAACAAACCAAAAAAAAATGAGTATTCAACCCAGTAAGTCATAAGCAATAATATACATACCGTTGATATGAGATTACGAGAAAAATAATATAAAATCAATCAATTTCAGTCATGCCGAATTATGTTACATTCACGTATTTTACTGACCCAACCACAGGCCAAGGCTTACTATCAAATCAACTATCAACCAACCAAATGCTTTAAAACCTTCTCTCAATTTATAAAACAATGTCAAATTATATACACTCATGCATATTCGTTTCAGGCCTCATTTTGATATTTCGATTAATAGCACAAACACTATATGCTTTCCATATGCTACTTAAACCATCAACCGAATTCGCACACATAGTGCACAAGGATTTTCGCACACATACTGCCAAGATACACTGCACACTTAGTGCCCCGAAAATTCAATCACGAATTTAACATTCAAATCAGCACACATAGTGCCTTTCAACTACGCACACGTAGTGCTAGTATCGATTCCTTATAGTAAGGCAATTTAATTAACTCAATTGGCACATACGGCCACAATTATAAATGCATATATATATGTATAATCAATCTCATGAAAGCTTATGGACTTACCTTATATAGTTCGAAATGATTTCCAACCGTCTACTCAATATTCTTTGTTTTTGCCTTTGCTTGACTCCCCTCCTTTGGGTTCTTGATCTAGGATAATTAAATTCGGTAGTTTAATCACTTTGCTAAATACTTATACATATAATTCAATGATTTTTACATCATCTTACAATCACCATTATTCAAGACTTTGAAATTTCCACAAATGTTCATCTAATGCCTCTAGGTCGAATGTAATATTACATCCAAATTCACATAGTTTCTGTTATATCTAATTCTAATGTACATAATCATAATTCAATTCAACATTATAAACCATTATCACCCATTTAGCCGATTATAGGGAATTAAATATAATATCTCTAGGATATACTCTACATGGCCGAATATACCACATTAATTTTTTTAACATTACCTATGTAATGACCTATAGGTTCTTATACCTTAAATTTCACCCATTTAACCTTTTAGTGCCTATTTATCATTCCTTTGATCTTAACCTAAATGACAACTCCCATTCTCAATATGTCAACCGAATTATTCATAACATCAAGACTAAAATTTTGAACCTTGAACTTCATACATTTATAAAAACTTTCATAACTCATTCGCCCCTATCAAGAACCATTTAACATGCAAGGAAAATAATCATAGAGGAAGAAATTAACATTCTAAATAAACTCAATTTTTTTTGACCGAATGTACAAGTTGCCTCTAAACTACTCATCCAAAAATCTTTACCCCATTCTAGTCATTCCCCTATTGTTCCATACAATATGAAAATAACCCCTAATTCTAACACTTAATCATTCGGCATATTGCCCAAATCACCATAAGAAATCTCAACTTTCTTGACATTACCAAGAGTGCATCCACAATTTAACTTAGCATATTATAAAACCAAATCAACAAATTCAAAGCTTACCTCCTAATAGCTAAAGATGAATGCCGAATTGCTCTAGAAAAATTTTCCCTTATTTTTCATCTTTGTTTCGGCTTTGAGAGAGGTAGGAGAAGAAGATGAACACCATCCTCTTTCTTCTCTTTTATTTAATTCATTTTATTACAATTATTAAATCATTTGTTAATATAAAATTATTTTAAATTTGAATTAGTAAAGCATTATCATTTCTTGGCCGGCCACTATGTTTATTATGGGTAAATTGACATGCAAAACCACTCTTTTCAATGCATGTACTAATAAACCATTGTAAGATTAACCTATCACTTTCCAAAAATGTTTCATATAAGTCCATTTTAATAAATTCACATAAAAATGATCAAATTAATGCATGAAACTTTCAGACATGCATTTACTCACATCATAAACACAGAATATAACTTTTAATTACTTATAAGACTTGGTTTCATGGTCCCGAAACCACTTTCCGACTAGGGTCAATTTAGGGCTGTCACAACTCTCCCCCACTTAAGGAATTTTTCGTCCCCGAAAATCTTACCAGTGAAAATGTTTGGGTATCGTTCTTTCATAGAGTTCTCGGTTTCCCAAGTAGCTTCTTCAATCCCATGTTTGAGCCATAATACCTTCACTAACGGAACCTTTTTGTTTCGCAACTCTTTCACCTCGCGAGCTAGGATACGAATCGGTTCTTCTTCATAACTCAAATTGAATTTAATTTCAACCTCTGCTGGATTAATTATGTGTGATGGATCGGATCTATAACGTCGAAGCATCGAGACATGAAAAACGTTGTGAATCTTTTCAAGTTCAGAGGGTAAAATCAATCTGTATGCGACTGGTCCAATTCATTCAGATATCTCATACGGTCCGATAAACCTCGGACTCAATTTACCTTTACGGCCAAATCTGAGTACCTTTCTCCAAGGTGAGACTTTAAGAAACACCTTGTCTCCAACCTGATATTCAATGTCTTTTCTTTTCAAATCCGCATACGACTTCTGACGATCTGAAGCTGCCTTCAAACTTTCACTGATTACTTTTACTTTCTGCTCAGCATCTTTAATCAAATCGACTCCGAAGATTTTACTTTCGCTAAGTTCGGTCCAAAACAGCGATGTACGGCATTTACGACCATATAAGGCCTCGTAAGATGCCATCTTAATGCTTGACTGAAAACTATTATTGTAAGCGAATTCAATCAAAGGTAAATACCGCTCCCATGAACCACTAAACTCAAGGATGCAACATCTCAACATATCCTCGAGTATCTGAATTATCCGCTCGGACTGACCATCAGTTTGGGGATGAAAAGCGGTGCTAAAATGCAACTTGGTACCCAAAGCTTCTTGTAATTTCTTCCAAAATCGCGAGGTGAACCTCGGATCTCTATCTGACACAATAGAAATGGTACCCCGTGTAATCTTACAATCTGAGAAACATACAATTCAGCTAGTTTATCCAGTGAATAATCCGTACGTACGGGAATAAAATGAGTTGATTTAGTTAGTCTATCAACAACAACCCAAATCGCATCTTTCTTACTTGCCGACAATGGCAACCCAGATACAAAATCCATCGTGACTCGATCCCATTTCCATTCAGGTATCATGAACGGCTGAAGTAAACCTGTAGGCACTTGATGTTCCGCTTTCACTTGTTGACATATTAAACACTTCGAAACAAAATCGGAAATGTCTCGTTTCATACCATGCCACCAAAACTGACGTCTCAGATCGTTGTACATTTTCGTACTCCCTGGGTGAATTGACATTCGGCCACAATGAGCTTCGTTCAAAATCGTCGAAATAAGTTCTGAATTTCTTGGAACACTTAAACGACTTCTGAACCTCAAACAATCGTCATCATCAATTTGAAACTCTGATTCCATATTCGAAACACATTCAGCCCGTTTTGCAACCAATTCATCATCGACTTTCTGAGCTTCACGAATTTGATGAATCAACAATGGTTTGGCCTTTAATTCTGCTACTAACACATTATCGAATAGAACAGACAAATGTACGTTCATCGCTCGTAAAGCAAACAGTGATTTACGACTTAAAGCATCCGCAACCACATTAGCCTTTCCCGGGTGATAGTCAATGACAAGCTCATAATCTTTTAACAACTCAAGCCAACGTCTTTGTCGCAGATTCAAATCTCTTTGAGTCATCAAATATTTGAGACTTTTGTGATCCGAAAATACATGGCACTTCTCACCAAATAAGTAATGTCGCCATATTTTCAAAGCGAATACGATGACAGCTAATTCGAGATCATGGGTTGGATAATTTTTCTCATGTGACTTCAATTGCCTCGACGCATAAGCTACAACTCGACCTTCTTGCATCAATACACAGCCCAACCCAAGTAAGGATGCATCACTGTAAATGACAAACTCTTTGCCTGATTCGGGTTGCACTAGTACTGGAGCTTCAGTCAAATAAGTTTTGAACTGATCGAAACTTTTCTGACATTTTTCTGACCATTCAAACCTAACATCTTTCTGAAGTAGCCTCGTTATTGGTGTGGCTATCATCAAGAAACCCTTTACAAACCGTCTATAGTAACCAGCAAGCCCCAAAAAGCTTCGAACTTCAGTAACATTTCTCCGGGGTTTCCAATCAAGTATGGCTGAAATTTTGCTCGGTTCAACTCGAATTCCCGGTACAGATACTACATGCCCTAAAAAGCTAACTTCTCTCAACCAGAACTCACATTTACTGAACTTAGCATACAACTGCTTATCCCGTAAAATCTGTAACACTAATCTCAGGTGCTCAGCATGTGCAGTTTCATCATGTGAATAAATCAAGATGTCATCTATGAACACAACTACAAACCGGTCCAAATACTGCCTGAAGATTCAATTCATCAAATCCATAAATACCGCAGGGGCATTAGTGAGCCCAAACGGCATCACTAAAAACTCGTAGTGACCGTATCTCGTCCTAAAAGCAGTTTTAGGTATATCTGAGTCTCGAACTCGTAGCAGATAATAACCCGATCTCAAATCTATCTTTGAGAACACTGGGGCTCCCTTCAATTGATCAAACAAATTATCAATACGCGGTAACGGATATTTATTCTTTATTGTCATTTTATTCAACTGACGATAGTCGATGCACAACCTCATGGTTCCATCCTTCTTTTTCAAAAACAATACTGGTACACCCCATGGTGAAAAACTCGGTCGAGCGAAACCTCTATCCGTCAACTCTTGCAACTGAGCTTTCAATTCTTTTAATTCGGTTGGTGCCATGCGGTACGGCGCTATCGAAATTGGTGTAGTCCCAGGACAAGTTCGATGCCAAATTCTACTTCTCGAACGGGTGGTAATCCCGGTAACTCCTCAGGAAAAACATCTGGATACTCACGAACCACTGGTACCTTTTCAAGTTTCTTTTCTGACTCTTTGTGACTAAGTACATACGCAAGATATGCTTCACTCCCTTTTCTCATATATCTCTGAGCGATCATCGAGGATATTATTTCTGGCACTCCGTTCAAGTCAGTAGACTCAATTCAGACTATCTCATTATTTGCACACCTCAAATCAGTGGTCTTTCTTTTGCAATTCACCACTGCATCATGCACGGTCAACCAATCCATACTGAGAATAACATCAAATTCATCAAACGGTAAGAGCATCAAATCGGCCGGAAAATAGGAATCTCGGATTATCAGAGGACATTTCTTACACACTTTGTCAACAAGTACATATCGACCCAAGGGATTTGACACTCGAATTACGAAATCAGTAGACTCAACTGGTAAGTCTTACTGGATGCTAAAGTCTCACATACATATGAATGTGTAGAACCAGGGTCAATCAATGCAATCACATCAGTATTAAGGAGAGTGAAAGTACCAGTGATAACATCAGGGGAGGATGCCTCCTCTCGTGCGCGGATGGCATAAGCTCTAGCAGGAGCACGAGTCTCAGATCGAACAGTCGTATCAGGAGTCCCTCTCTGACTACCACCTCTACCTCTTGAAATTCTCTGTGGTCTACCTCTAGTCATTGTTCCACTAGGTCTTGCACCTTGCATATTATTTTTCTCATCGAGTTCCGTGCAATCTCTAATGAAGTGATCCTTCGAACCGCATCTGTAACAGGCCCTGTTAGTAAACTTACCCCAACATTCACCTACGTGTCGTCTTTTACATTGTGGACATTCAGGTTTTTCTTGGCGATTGTTACCCACACTAGCAACCGAAGTAGCTCGAGAGTCCGCTGAGGGTCGCTCTCTAATAGAAATCCCTGCAGTCGTCTTCGATTTATTAGTATCTTCCCTGAACTTCTTTACAACCGAGAATGAGGTTTTACCCGCCAATCTTTTACGAAAGTCTCTGGCTTCAACTTCAGCGTTCCTTTTCTCCTTTCCAAGTTCTTCTGCCTTGCAAGCTCGTTCAACTAGTGTTACAAATTCCTTTATCTCTAAAATACCCATTAGTAGCTTTAAATCTTCATTCAATCCTTCTTTAAATCTTTTACACATAGCAATTTCATCAGCTACACACTCCCAAGCATATCGACTGAGTCTTACAAACTCACGTTCGTATTCAGATACTGACATACGGCCTTGCTTAAGTTCCCAAAATTCATTACGCTTTTGATCGACGAACCGCTGACTAATATACTTTTTTCGAAATTCCGTCTGGAAGAAATCCCAAGTAACTCGTTCCTTCGGGACTATAGTAATCAAGATTCTCCACCAATAGTAGGCTGAGTCTCGTAACAAAGATATGGCACACTTTAAACACTCATCAGGTGTGCAAGGCAGCTCATCAAAAACCCGGATGGTGTTATCAAGCCAAAACTCGGCCCTTTCAGCATCATCAGTAGTTATGGCTCGGAATTCCTCGACCCCGCGCTTCCTAATCAAATCCACAGGAGGTTTACTCGGCCTTACAGGATCAGCATCTGATGGTATTATAGGCACCTGAGGCGAATTATTTAAATTCGAAAATGGTTGAGCAGCCGGGTTAGTTCGGACATATTGTGCGACCCACTCATTCATCATGGTAAAGAAGGCTTGTTTTGCCCCATCATCTTGCTTATTCGCGGATGATTGAGGTTCAACAGGCGGTGTCCCTTGCGCAGGAGCAGCCGCTACACTTTCAACGTCATCCGCTAAGGTTCTCTCTAGATTGGGTTCCATTTACTAATCAAAACAATAATTTCAACCGTCAGAAGTCATCACACTATCAAATACTAACATTAAGGAATCTATAGCTAGACTCATACGCGCTATGGTAGTCCTAGAACCGACTAAACCATAGCTCTGATACCACTAAAATGTAAAACCCAGTACCCGAGACCGTTGCCGGAGTCGAACACAAGGTGTAAACGGGTTTAATTTATTACTTAAACAGCTCATGCAATTCATTTTAAAATTTTCTAGACAAGTTGGCTAACTGCATCCCAGTTGCTTTAAAAATCATATCTCGAGTTCTGAAACTTGAAATCCAATTCCGTAAATTTTTCCTGAAACTAGACTCATCTATCTATCTACTAAAATTTTTCTAAAATTTTTGGTCGGTCCAATTAGTACAGATTATTAGTTAAATTCTCCCCTGTTTCAGGGTTCGACTACTCTGACCTCTGTGTATTACGAATCAGATATCTCCCTGTACAGAGATTCAATGACTATGCCGTTTGTCTCAAATAAAACTAAACTCAATAAGGAATCTGTACATATAAAGCATGACTTCTAATTATCTTTGTAAAATTTATGGTGAATTTCCAAAGTCAAAACAGGGGATCCAGAAATCGTTCTGGCCCTGTTTCACAAAATTTTAAATATCTCATACAATATAGCTCATATATCTGTTTTACTTCTTCCATATGAAAATAGACTCCTCAAGCCTCGATTCCATAATTTATTCATTATTTAATTCCATTTCTACTATCTTTAGTGATTTTTCAAATTGACACCACTACTACTGTCTAAATCTATTTTATGGTAAAATTTACCTATTTCATGGTTTCCATGGATTAGCTAGTAATTTGACATACATAACACCAAATATGATCAGCCATGGCATACGGCATAATAATCAAATAGACTTAGACTATTACTCCATCAAAACCGAATTATCAAGGCCAAATCTACTGAACCTTATAACTAAGCACCCATAAGGCTAAATTCAAACTTAGCATTTAAGCCATATTCGCATGGCTAAAAGTTTACATATTGAGGTTCAAACAAAACATAATAGCCTATACATGCCGTAATGTTCATCTATATAACTAAGAAAAGATACCAAAACGTTGCAAGCTGGTGTGATGACTTTGACGGTGATCCAAACACGCAAAATGGGTCAAGGAAATCTAAATAGAAAACAAACAAACACAAACAAACAAAAAAAAAAGAGTATTCAACCCAGTAAGTCATAAGCAATAATATACATACCGTTGATATGAGATTACGAGAAAAATAATATAAAATCAATCAATTTCAGTCATGCCGAATTATGTTACATTCACGTATTTTACTGACCCAACCACAGGCTAAGGCTTACTATCAAATCAACTATCAACCAACCAAATGCTTTAAAACCTTCTCTCAATGTATAAAACAATGTCAAATTATATACTCTCATGCATATTTGTTTCAGGCCTCATTTTGATATTTCGATTAATAGCACAAACACTATATGCTTTCCATATGCTACTTAAACCATCAACCGAATTCGCACACATAGTGCACAAGGATTTTCGCACACATAGTGCCAACATACACCGCACACTTAGTGCCCCGAAAATTCAATCACGAATTTAACATTCAAATCAGCACACATAGTGCCTTTCAACTACGTACACGTAGTGCTAGTATCGATTCCTTATAGTAAGGCAATTTAATTAACTCAATTGGCACATACGGCCACAATTATAAATGCATATATATATGTATAATCAATCTCATGAAAGCTTATGGACTTACCTTATATAGTTCGAAATGATTTCCAACAGTCTACTCAATATTCTTTGTTTTTGCCTTTGCTTGACTCCCCTCCTTTGGGTTCTTGATCTAGGATAATTAAATTCGGTAGTTTAATCACTTTTCTAAATACTTATACATATAATTCAATGATTTTTACATCATCTTACAATCACCATTATTCAAGACTTTGAAATTTCCACAAATGTTCATCTAATGCCTCTAGGTCGAATGTAATATTACATCCAAATTCACATAGTTTCTGTTATATCTAATTCTAATGTACATAATCATAATTCAATTCAACATTATAAACCATTATCACCCATTTAGCTGATTATAGGGAATTAAATATAATATCTCTAGGATATACTCTACATGGCCGAATATACCACATTAATTTTTTTAACATTATCTATGTAATTACCTATAGGTTCTTATACCTTAAATTTCACCCATTTAACCTTTTAGTGCCTATTTATCATTCCTTTGATCTTAACCTAAATGACAACTCCCATTCTCCATATGTCAACCAAATTATTCATAACATCAAGACTAAAATTTTGCACCTTGAACTTCATACATTTATAAAAACTTTCATAACTCATTCGCCCCTATCAAGAACCATTTAACATGCAAGGAAAATAATCATAGAGGAAGAAATTAACATTCTAAATAAACTCAATTTTTTTTTTGTTTTTGACCGAATGTACAAGGTGCCTCTAAACTAGTCATCCAAAACTCTTTACCCCATTCTAGTCATTCCCCTATTGTTCCGTACAATATGAAAATAACCCCTAATTCTAACACTTAATCATTCGGCATATTGCCCAAATCACCATAAGAAATCTCAACTTTCTTGACATTACCAAGAGTGCATCCACAATTTAACTTAGCATATTATAAAACCAAATCAACAAATTCAAAGCTTACCTCCTAATAGCTAAAGATGAATGCCGAATTGCTCTAGGCAAATTTTACCTTATTTTTCATCTTTGTTTCGGCTTTGAGAGAGGTAGGAGAAGAAGATGAACACCATCCTCTTTCTTCTCTTTTATTTAATTCATTTTATTATAATTATTAAATCATTTGTTAATATAAAATTATTTTAAATTTGAATTAGTGAAGCATTATCATTTCTTGGCCGGCCACTATGTTTATTATGGGTAAATTGACATGCAAAACCACTCTTTTCAATGCATGTACTAATAAACCATTGTAAGATTAACCTATCACTTTCCAACAATGTTTCATATAAGTCCATTTTAATAAATTCACATAAAAATGATCAAATTAATGCATGAAACTTTCACACATGCATTTACTCACATCATAAACACAGAATATAACTTTTAATTACTTATAAGACTTGGTTTCGTGGTCCCGAAGCCACTTTCCGACTAGGGTCAATTTAGGGCTGTCACACAATCCACTAATGGTCAAGTTGTCATATACATGCCATTATACCAAAATGATTTTACCAAGTATACCCAACATAAGATAGATGATAGTGTGACGATGCTCCAACAATCTCCAACCTTCGCGAGCTTCCAAGCACTATAGAACATGGAAAATAAAATGGAGTAAGCATTACATGCTTAGTAAGTTCGTATAACGGAAACTAAACTTGCCAATCCTGTTTATTAAATCTAAGCATACATGTAACATCCTGATTTTCGGGTTTTTCGCGATTCCTGATATTTTAAGTAATTTTCTAAAATTTGGTATGTGATTATGGAATTCATAATTTGGGTGTGTAAATGGGCTTATGGAAGGCTTATGAGTTAGCCAAAAACCTGGTTGAATTTTTAAATTTTGGACTTAGGAGTTAGGGGTTCTGGCTAGGTGCCCTTATATTAAGTTGTGGGTAAAGTGTATCACAAAAAGAGCTTTGGTAGAGTGGCAAGGGTGACGCCACTAAGCTCCTAAAAAGGTGGCGTGTGGAGCATAAGGGCAGACCTGGGATCGATTCCCTGTGTTGGCAAATAAGAGTATTTATTTTTATGTGCAGGAAGGGTAAGTGTTGGAACCTAAGTGGATTCTGTAAGAGGTGAGTTGGATCAAGTCAAACGCATGGATTAAGGAGGGATAAGGGGAGAGATTTTAGGGATTTGAGAGAAGGATAGAGCTTAGCCGTTTGGTAGGGGTTAGAGAGGGGAATTCGGCAGAAGGGTATTAGGTTAGTAATTTCGGCATTAGGGTCTTAGCTGTGCCGTTTCTCCTTTGTTTTAGTTTTTCTCTTCTTTTTCTTCCCTAGCCGAATCTACCATCCTTCCTCTCATCTTTTCTCCCTTTTCTTTTTCAAAATCCAGCCTATTACTTTCCTCTACTCATTTATTATTTCTTTCTTTAATCTCTACTTCTGCCGAAATACCGCAAAACGCTAAAATCAGTGAAGATAGGTGGGTGTCGATTCTTTGTGACCAGCAACCTTTTCTTTCCTTTTCAATAGTTGGCGTTCAATTCCTTTACCTTCTAGGCATCCAGATTCAAGAGGAGGAAGACTGTGGTAAGTGTTCAAACTCTAAACAATTCCTAGTGTAACTATGGCCAAAAACCAAAACCCTTCTAGTTCAGGGAGGTGGCCGAATGTGGGTGTAGGCCTTACGGGGTCTTCTTTTAATATTTTTGGTTTATTTATTGAAGGAGCAGCAAGGTGTAGTGTCGACTTGGAGTAGCTTGGATCACCAGAGTGGCTAGACCTAGTCATCAATCGCAACAAAGGTAAGATTCCTAAGGCTATTATGGGTGGTGGCCGAATGTGTAAGTATTATGATTAGATGATTTGAGGTTTGGTTCAATTATGGGAAGCTGATTATTAATGATGGATTATAGGAGAAATCGTGTAGGAGATCTCGTCGAGGAATATCGCCAAACAGGTGTGTAACGAACCCTTTTCATAGCTTAAAGCGATAAATGCCGAAAAGCCGAAATGCCGAAATTCTGGCATTTCGAGGACTTGTGAGCAAGCGAACGCTCACTAGTTAGTTAGAATCGATGAGATGAGATGATGATCAGGAATAATGGAAATGGTAAGGACGTGTTTTTGGCGTTCACGGTAAGTTGGGCCTCGAGGGGCTGAATTAGGGCCCAATAGGCTTTCGGGCCCATTTGGGTGAATTTGGTAGGAAATGGAAATCTGTTAAATTGCATGTTAAAACTGTTAATACTGTTATGGATATAGGATAAATGGGCCTAGATGACAGAATCGGCTAAGTAGGGCCCATTAGGGGTTTTTGGCCCAATAACTCGTTTTCGCTAAAATGGGCCAGAATCACTGTTTGCACGCATGAATTGTTTGTAACCGTTAATGAACATGGAAACCCTAATTTTTGGTAAAATTACAAGATTACCCTTATAATATGAAAATGACCGTTTTGCCCCTAGGTAAAAATGACCATTATACCCCTAGGGTTTATATATGAACTTAATGCATGGGATTTTGATAAACATGATATGTATGATATGCACATGACATGTATGATATGCACATGATATGTATGATATGCACACGAGATGTTCATAAATGCATTGGGTTGGGTTTTTATATGGATGGAGGAAGTGCAAAAGGGCTTATGCCCCACTTATTAAAAGGGCTTATGCCCCAGTTATTAAAGGGCTTATGCCCCAGTTATTAAAAAAGGGCTTTGCCCCAGTTATTAAAAGAGGCTAGGCCTCCAGTTATATGATAAAGCAGCTATGCTGCCAGTGGAGAGTTATGGCGGGGTGGGTCGAGTTAATCCCCACATGGTGTGTTGGTTGGTACGGGTGGAGAGTAGCAGATGGTGGGTTGAGTAGCCTCCCCAAATGGGTTGCATTCTTTCATTGACATTACATGTGACATAAAAATGGGCCTTTGGGCCGTACCGTTTACAGTAAAGGCTTCGGCCCAGTGTTATGAATTATGAAATATGAAAAGGGCTATGGCATAGTACATGTTTGAGATTGGTTTTGGGCTTAGACCCAACAGGCTGTTATTGTTTTGGGCTTTGAAAGGGGCTTGTTGCACACTGAGTTTCCAAACTCACCCCCTTTCCTTAACCTTGCAGGTGAGCCTTGATGTGGGGACTTGGGCCGGAGGGGATTCAGAGTAGCCACGGTGATTGTCTTTGGACTTTTAAATAAGCGTTGGTTTTCATTAGTTTCCCTTTAATTATTATTTATTTTTGGGTTGTAATAAGGACATTTTAACTTTCCTTTTATTTCTTTTCGGGATTATTTTAATTTTAATAACTTCAAACCTGGTTGATAATTATTCAAATGGGCTAGACTTAGGACGTGTTTTCAAAACGATACTTGTTTTCAAAAGAGTTCAACACCACGATTAATCGATTTATCAAAGTCGTTCACTTAAACAAATTTAAACTCGATATAACAAAGTGTGGCTATGGTTGTGGGCATGTCTAGGATTGGATCCAATCAAAGAGAGCCTTCATGGCTCACCTCCTCTATCTCGGATACCTACCTGGTGCCCAGCTTCCATACACCTTGTTAACTCAACAAAATATATGGTTTTTAAAACACTAAAACGGAACGTGGGTTTTCAACTCCAATGTGGCACGTCAGATTCGGCCATAATGTCTAGGCTGGGTTTGGGGTGTTACAATACAATATCATGTTTTTCCATCCATTAGCAAAATTGCCTAAACACATGCATTCCATCAAACATGTTAGTCACCAAAATCTTCATATCAATCAAGTAAACATAGATGAGATCATAATGCAATATTCTTTCAAGTTAGTATCATTTCATCCCATAATTCTCATACCATGTAAAGAGTTTTATATCCATTGAATCATTGAAATTCTGATAGATGCTCAAGTAGTACACTCAAGGTGTACGATTCAATAATCCGTCAATTCTTATTCAAGAGTACCCATTAGGGCACTTAATCAAGGACCACACTCTCGAGCCACATATCGTATAACAGGATTTCCAGTCCAGGCTAAATCCTTTATATAATGTATGATCAAAAGGGCTCAATTAGGATTACCAGTCCAGGCTAAACCCTAATCATAACGTATACTCGAGAGGTATTGTATCAGGATTACCCGTCAGGGCTAAATCCTTTCTATAATAAGGTCAATAGGATTACTCGTCTGAGCTAAATCCCGTCCGTAACAAATGCAGGACCTTATTCATTTTGATAAAGAGCATATAATCATTGGAATCTAATATTTAATTGGGACTTAACCCCTTTTTCACCATTTCAAGCATGTATTATATTTTTCATTATAGCTTTCAAATAATGTGCATCAATATAAGTCACGTTCCATACAAACACAACATTCAATTAACATAATTACATTCTTGATTAAGTTATACGAACTTACCTCGACACTTGTGTGCGTATAAAATCTACTAATCTGAACCTTTTCTTTTCCTCGATCTAACCTCGAATTTGTGTTGTCCTGATCTATATAAATAGCTTTAATCATCAATTTACGTATTTCATATTTATTTGGACTCAATTTACTTCCTAGGCAAAATTACCATCTTACCCCTAACTTTTCCATAAATTCCAATTTTATCCTTAGGCTCGGAAAATGAAACTTGTGCAGTTTACTCCTTACAAGCCTAATCAAAATTCTATTACAAAATTTACAACACATGTATTGATAAAAATTCAGAATTTTCCATCAAATTTCACAACTTTACATTTTAGTCCTGAAATCATTTTTTTATTAAAAATCACTTTGTTAAAGTTGTTTATCTATCCAGAACCTTTCATTTTCTACCATAAATTTCTAATTTTCAGCATATTCATCCATGACCCAAATTTCATACCTTGATAACTTTTCAATTCAATCCCCCAAATAGATAGATTAGACTATCTTAGTTTCAAAAATATCAAAATTACTAAAAATGGGACATGGAAACTTACCCAATTAAGCCTTGAAAGTTTCTTCTCTCTCTCCTAAGGTTTCCATATAATTTTGGGGAAGAAGATGAGAAAAATAAAATGATAGTTCTTTTTATCATCTTTTAATTAATTAAATTATTTCAATTCCAATCTAGTCCTTTCCGTTTTCTAATTTTTCCATAGATGAGTCACCAAAAATCTACATACTTGTCTTTAATGGTCTAATTACCATATAGGGACCTCTAGTTTTGAATTCCATAGCTATGTAATCCTTATAGCCACTAGAATTCAACTTTCGCATTTTATGCATGTAACACCCCAACCCGGCCTAGACGTTATGGTCGAGTCAGCCGATGTCACATAGGAGTGTTTTTCACAAAGTTTGATATCGAAAAAAACCCTTTTTCCATATTTACCTTTGCTACGTATTCTTGATGATGGTTTTGAAGCATGTCTCTCATAAAATGTTACTCATGTTAAAACGTCTTTAATTTTTAAAACATTGTCTCTTGCAGAAGCTCTTAAACAATTACGTACTCTTGGTATTTTTGGAAAACATCAGTCTTTTAAAAAAACGCATCTTATCCTACTGCTAGCAGTTATGAATAAAAATAATTAAAAGCCCAAATTAAAGATTAAAAATTTATAGAGGCCTTATTACATAAAAACATACCCAATTTAAAATACTAATAATTTAAAATTTAATAAAGAAGTCCATGCGGTTGTGTGGCCACCTTTGAGTCCCTCGCAACATCGACCTGCCTAAGATTGGGGATTACCTGCACAGATAAACAAAAGGGTGAGTTTACGAAAACTCAGTTGTATAATCCCTTAAAACATAAAGTCAATCATGCAGTAGGAAAATACAGTCTGGGCTTAAACCCATATCAGTAACAGTTCAGTTTTCATTAGGGACTTAGCCCATTACAGTATCAGTATCAGTGTGGGCCTTTGCCTATTTCAGTAATAGTGACAGTACAGGTATGCAATTAGAAATCCTACCAACCAGCCTCTACACACCACTCCGTCTAGCCCAATACTCCATGTGGGGATAAAATCAACCCACCCATCCCTACACTCTAAGATAGCACCGGTTGCGGCACTAACAATGTTTGTAGTAGAGCTGCCAGTACAGTACACTTCCTCCAATCATAGTAAACCCATCCCCGTGCAACATATCATAATATCATACATGTATGCAATATATATAATAACATGCTCAATCAGTCATACATCTCATAAGGGCATAATAGTCATTTTAGCACATAAGGGAATAATTGTCATTTTATCTGTCGAAACCATTTTTTTAAACTGAGTTTTGGAAAATGGGAATCGACTTTAAGAAAAGCGAAAACGGGAGTCGCCACCAATCTTTTTAGGTGTGATTGGATCACCTTTAAAACATTTTGTTTTAAAATCATTAGTTTTGGTCTACGAAATCAAGAAAATGGGTTCGGGAGTCAGTTACGAACGAGGAAGGATTAGCACCCTCATAACGCCCAAAAATTGGTACCTAATTGACTATCAAATGTCTTTAATGTAAGAAGTTTAGAATTTTTAAGATGCAATCCTCTTTAGAATATTTTAATTTTGAAAATTAGGGTTCACTTGTATCAAATGAATCAAAATATTACATCCAATAAGTTAGGAAGCAATATTTTTAAGACATTCGAAGCTAAGATAGCCCTTTTTGAAAATCCCTATCTCAAAACGACAAAACGCCATATCCAGTAAGTTAGGACACAACGCTTTGAAATTCCAAGACAGTTGCTTGTATTTTGAAAACCTTAAAAACTTAGAAGGGTGCTTGACTATTCGAACTCAACGAGAAAATTCACAACCCAGTAAGTTAGGGCACTACCTTTCTCGAAGTCTCCAAATACCAAGCATTGCCTTTTTATTTTTGAAAACTTTTGAATCTCGTTTTTAATTAATGCATGAGGAACCATATATGTACATTATAACATATAAGATAGCATATTACAATAATAAGTAGCTAAAATATGCATTTAAAAAATATGATAGCAATAATATAAAGGTCCTATACTAGATACATACATAAATATAGCAAATCTTAGTTACATAACAACATACATATTAAGATATACATAGCATATATTGAAGATGAATAAGCAAAATATACGAACATACAAAGTAATAATTAATTTAAAAAACGATGCATGATATACAATTAGACATATATATACAAAACAAATATGATAATATATAAAAAATAATAATAATGTAGTAACATATATATCAAACAAACAACACTTAATAATATTATGAAACTAACGTTTAATATATAAATAATATAAAATATAACAATATATAAAAGATTTAATATGAATTAAAATATAAAATAAAGTGAGTAATTATTTAAAAAATATACATATATAATTAAAATACCACATTTAATAATGTATGATAATAATATAGATAATATATATGTAATGAAAAAACCAATTTTATAGCACATGGTATAAAGTTTAATTTTTTTTTAAAAAAAAACATGAATAAATAATCAATAGAATATATAATACCAATTTTGTACAAAAATCTATCAAAATAATAACATAGATAATAATATACGAAAATACATAATAAATATGATGTAATAATAATATAAAATAACATATATTTAAGTGTAAAATAATATAATAATAAAATATAAAATAGTATAATAAATATCATGTAATAAAATATAATATAGATATAGGTAAATAATAATATATAAATAAAGTTTTTTTTTAAAGAAAAAAGACTAAAATTAAATTAAAATAAAAATCAGAGGCTAATTTAAAAAAAAAAAGATTTGGACCCAATTGCAATGCCTATGTAAACCCCAGAGACTCATGGGGAAAAATTCCTTTACCCCTAAAACGACACCGTTTTAATCCAGGACTTAAAGTGGCTATTGCAGGGACTAAATTAAAATTGAAACAAAATATTAGAGCCAAATTATAATAATAATAGAATGGGTTTATAAAATTTAAAAGTGCAGAGGGACCAATTAAACAAACATCCCAAGACTTAAAAAATGCGGATCTCTTTTGGGTTTTCGGATCAACACGCGAACCCTGGAAGCTTTAGAACGACACGTTTTGAGCTTATTAGATTAAGCAGAAACGATGTCATTTCGTTGAAACTATATAAGGCTGATTTCCTTTGTTGAAATTCATTTTAGCCTGTCTCTAAAAAAAGAGAGAATTCTCTCTCAAATCTCTCCTGCCCTCTGAGCTTCGGTCAAGGGACCATCACTACTCATCCTTGAGCTCCGTCGTGCGTGGCCTTTACGCGCCGACGCACCGTCCTAAGGACCACCGCACACGGTGGCTAGGGTTCGAGAAACCCTTCCTTTTTCCTTGCGAATCGTAAGGTAACCCCTTTCTCTCTTGTTTTCCTTGATTATATTTTTTAAATCTGTGTATTCATGCCAGAAAACAAATAGGTAAGAGAAAAATAAAAGAATGATTCGATTACCTTGAAAAAAAAAAGAGAAACTGCCTTTTATTTCTTCTGCTTTGAATGAATACAACTATTTGTAAATCTCTATCTCTCTATGTTTTTTTTTTCTCTCTGTATATGTAAAAAAAACTCTATTTTGTATGCCTATGTGTAAGTGTGTGTGCTTCTCTGCCTTCTTGGGTGTAAATCTCTGCTTTTTCTCTGTGGATTGTGGGTATCATAAGCGTAGGTCCCCATTTACAGATTCCTAGAAAGGTTTTATAGCCTTAAACTGACATATTTTAGGAAAGAACTCACAAGATTTCTTTCCATATCTTGTTCTAATCTGCCTACTAATTTTCTTTCCTTTTTCGCAGGAAAATCACGAAGATCTCGGTGGTTGACTTGACGGCGTTGATGGAGGCATGAAATCTAGTGATAAGGAGCCCTGGGTATGCTGAGAAGTCCCGATTGGTAGCTTAGGAGTCGTCTAGGCTGTGCTGAGAAAATGCATTGATGGCCTCGACAGTGAATTGATGGCCTTGACAGTGCATTGATGGCCTCGATTCGGGGAGCTAGACAGATGCTCCCCGAGGCTTCCAGAAGATGTTCCTGCGCTAGGAGGGAAAGGCAGAAACCCTTAGGATTTCCTGCCTTAGTGTAAAAGTTTGGGCCAATTGGGCCACTTAAGTTTTGTAATCGGGTTAGGGGTTTTAGGGGCTGATAGTTTTATTGGGTTTGGTGTATGTGTTGGGCTTCAGGTGTGTTTGGGTTACACGGGTATTGGTTATGCGGTTTGTTTAGGCTTGGGCCCCAATGCTTAGGATTTGTAACCTGGACTGTTAAATGGACTTTAAAATAAATATTTATTTATCCATTTATCTATTTTGCCCCTTTTAAAGCCCGGTCAAATTTGGGCTATTACAGCTGTCCCTCTTTGCTCATTGCCGTTTGACGGGATCGAGCAAAGATTTAGAAAAACCAAATTTGACCGGTCTTATCAAATCATGGTCTTCAATCTACTTCTTGTAAACTTATAACTGTCATGTTGATATCTTCGATCTGCTCTCTGTCGAACACAGAGACGCCACATCTTCTTCTTCGATTTGTTCTCTGACAATACAGAGATGCCAAATCATCTTAGATTTACTTCAGTGTAAGCACACGAAAACCAAATCAGCTATGTCTTCGATTTGCTCCTTGTAAGCACAAGGATACCAAACCATCTTGGATCTGCTTCAGTCTAAGCATCTGAAGGTTAGATCTGCTATGTGTTTGCCCTCTGTCGAATATGGAGACGCCAAACTTCGATTTGTTCTCTGACAATACAGAGATGCCAAATCATCTTAAATTTGCTTCATCGTAAGCACGTGAAAGCCAAATCAGCTATGCCTTCGATTTTTTCCTTGTAAGCACAAGGATGCCAAACCATCTTGGACCTGCTTCAGTATAAACATCTGAAGGCCAGATCTGCTATGTGTCTGCTCTCCATCGAATATGAGACACCAAACTTTGTTTTGTTATCTGACAATACAGAGATGCCAAATCATCTTAGATTTGCTTCATCGTAAGCACGTGAAAGCCAAATCAGCTATGTCTTCGATTTGTTCCTTGTAAGCACAAGGATGCCAAACCATCTTGGATCTTGCCTCAGCCAGATCTGCTATGCTGCAACCTATTACCCTACTACTTAGGGGATTAAAGCACGTCATCTTTGATAACCTGTAGAATGATTATGCTTGATAATTAGGATGCTATGATTGAAGTGAGTCGAATGTTCCTAATTAAACATGTTATGATGCAAAATGTTGTGAATATTACCCCTATCCTAGATGTCACCACTCATTCCTTCATTTGTCTTTTCTTTTCTCAAAGTATTATTCTTGCTCAGCTTGTAGGCCTGTACTCTTCCTCCAATGCTACGATCCACCGAGGATGTCTGTAAGATAATCTTTCCTTAGAATTGAATCGTTGGTTTTCTCCATTTTTCTTTTAGACTGGAAGAAAGAAATTCCTCGAGTTCCTTCATCCCTTACTTATGTGAATTTTTTGAACAATTGTCCTGCTTTAGTTTCTTGTATTATCTAGAAATTCCAAAGTGATGCGCAAAACTTCGTTTGTGAACATATTTAGTTCATCTATCATTATTTCAATGTAACATACTTAAAGAATAATGGAAGATAAATAAATCTCTAAGAATAATTGGATTTGAATGAATTATCGAAAAAGATACAAAGGAAATTAATCTAAAAGCCTATCTTTGAGAAGAGAGAAAAAAAATCTAAAGATAGCAAACAGGCCAAAAATTAGATGCCCTAGATATTGCCGCTTGAGCGCTTATACATCAACTTCATGAAGGCATGTGTTTAGAAGATTCAAAGTACTCTATCAATGCCCCAGTATGCAATGTTCTTCGTTCTTTGTTGAGCAAGATTACCGGATGCTTCAAAATTTGAGTCACCCTTTTGGGTTTTCAACTCAAAACCCTTTTGGTCACAAGGCGCCCTTGGCGGGTTTTCACCTTGGCCTCTCCATTTTTCTCTTTTTTCCTCTTTTTTTTTGAAACCTCAAAGTGCCCTTTGTGGGTTTTCACCTTGGATTCTCTTCTCCTTTATACAAAGTATTTTTAACTGAATCTGAGTTTACTGGGTTGGGTAAACTTTTCCCATCCATTTCCGTTAAGATCAATGCACCGCCAGAGAAAGCTTTCTTCACGACGTACGGCCCCTCCCAATTCGGCATCCATTTTCCCCTAAAGTCTTTTTGAATAGGAAGGATCTTTTTCAGTACAAGGTCCCCCTCGTGGAATTCTCTTGGTCGAACTTTCTTATCATAAGCTTGCATCATTCGCTTCTGACACATCTGACCATGTCGAATGGCTCTTAGCCTCTTTTCCTCGATCAAGTTCAATAGGTCATATCGAGATTGAACCCATTCAGCTTCATCTAACCTTATCTCCATCAAAATTCGAAGAGAAGGTATTTCTACTTCAATAGGTAACACTACTTCCATCCCATAAACTAACGAGAATGGGGGTTGCCCCAGTAGAGGTTCTGACAGATGTTCGATCGGCCAAGAGTCCAAAGGGTAACTTCTCATGCCAATCTCTATAGGTCTCAGTCATCTTCCCCACTATTTTCTTAATGTTCT
The DNA here is from genome assembly GCF_007990345.1 of Gossypium hirsutum. Lineage (NCBI taxonomy): Eukaryota > Viridiplantae > Streptophyta > Magnoliopsida > Malvales > Malvaceae > Gossypium > Gossypium hirsutum. The sequence goes on along the minus strand of NC_053426.1, from coordinate 30,593,114 downwards.
TGTTGGCGGCCACCACCGCCCCATTCATTTTTGGACGATAGGGAGAAGAATTGTGATGCTTGATCTTGAACTGGTTTCAAACCTTTGCTATTGTTTTGTTGTTCAAGTTCAATGCATTGTCGATATGATCTTCTCAGGCATTCCATACCGACAAATGATCTCCTTCTTCAAGAATCGACTCACAGCTGACTTAGTAACATTCGCATAAGAAGCGACCTCTATCCATTTTGTAAAGTAGTCAATTACCACAAAGATAAACCGATGTCCATTCAAAGCTTTCGGTGATATTGGTCCAATGACATCCATGCCTCACATGGAGAAAGGCTATGGAGAAGTCATAACATGCAAAGGAGAAGGTGGTATATGAATTTTGTCCCCATAAATCTGACACTTATGTTATTTCTTGGTATAGTTGATACAGTCCCCTTCCATAGTGGCCCAATAATAGCCAAACCTCATGATTTGCCTTGCCATCGTGAACCCATTTGCATGCGTCCCACATACACCTTCATGAACTTCTTCTAAAATTAGCATAGCTTCCACAGCATCGGCGCATCTCAAAACTACTTGGTCTTTTCTTCTCTTGTACAGGATATCCCCATCCAAGACATAGTCGCAAGCTAACCTTCTCAAAGTTCGTTTCTCATTTTCATTGGCCTGTTCAGGGTATTTACGATCTTTCACATATCATAATATATCCTAATACCAAGGGTTATCGTCCTTTTCTTCCTTCTCAATGTTACAACAATGAGCTGGAGCCTCGTAGACACTCATTTGAATTGGTCTCATCTCTTCATCTTTATTCGCCTTAATCATTGAGGCCAAGGTTGCTAAAGCATCTGCCATCTGATTTTCGTCTCGTGGGAGATAATTGAAGGTGATGTCATCGAACTCCTTAAGTAACCCCAAAACTATATTTCGATAATTGATCAATTTAGGGTCCCTTGTCTCCTATTCACCTCTAAGCTGATAAATTACAAATACAGAATCTCCGGTTTTTATACCTCGCTCTATAGCTGCTTGAAGTCCCATGATGCATGTTTCATACTCAGCCATATTATTCATGCAATCAAAGTCCAACTTGCATGTAAACGGGTAATGATCGCCATTCGGGGATACCAAGACTGCCCCAATTCCATTTTCGACTGCATTAGAAGCCCCATCAAAATTTAGCTTCCAAGGAGAATCTTCGGTCGTTGCTATACACATTAACTCCTCATTTGGAAAATCAAAGTTCAATGGCTTATAATCCTCTAGAGCCCTACTGGCCAAGAAGTCTGCTACCGCACTTACTTTTATAGCCTTCTGACTTATGTATACTATATCAAACTCTGAAAGAAAAATTTACCATCTCGCCATTCTCCCATTTAGAGCCGTTGACTCCATCATGTATTTCAATGGATCAAGCTTTGGATGAGCCAAGTGGTATGGTATAGCATGAACTATCTTAATCTCCGAGTTGTCCAAATCAGCGCACAGCAGAACTTTTCAATTGGTGGATATCTCATTTCACAGTCAGTGAATTTCTTACTGAGATAATAAATTGCCTTTTCCTTTTTCCCTGATTCATCATGCTGACCAAGCACACATCCCATAGAATTACTGAACACTGACAAGTACAGTATTAACGGTTTATCTAGGCTAGGTGGAGATAATTCCGGAGCATTCAACAAATACTGCTTGACCTTTTCAAAAGCATTCTAGCATTCCTCATCCCAAGTACCTTGATTGTGCTTTCTGAGGAGGCGAAAGATAGGATCACATTTCTCAGTTAGTTGTGAAATGAACCGAGTGATGTAATTCAACCTTCCTAGGAATCCTCGAACTTATTTTTGAGTTTGTGGTGGAGGCAATTCTCGTATTGCTTTGACTTTGTCTGAATCAACTTCTATTCCCTTTTCACTAACTACGAAACCCAATAGCTTTCCCGATCTAGCTCCGAAGGTGCACTTTGCCGGATTGAGCCTCAACCAAAACTTTCTCAACTTCAAGAATAGTTTTCTCAAAACTTCAATATGCTCTTTCTCTATTCGGGACTTAGCAATCATGTCATCAACATATACTTCAATGTCCCTATGCATCATGTCGTGAAACAAGTTCACCATGGCCTGCTGGTAGGTTGCCCCTGCGTTTGTCAATCCAAACGGCATTATTTTGTAGCAAAAAGTGCCCCACAAGGTTATGAAGGTGGTTTTATCCATGTCCTCTGAATGCATCTTTATCTGATTGTACCCCGAGAAACCATCCATAAAGGAAAACAATGAATGTCCCGCCGTGTTGTCTACCAAAGTGTCGATGTGCGGCAGAGGAAAGTTTTCTTTTGGGCTAGCTTTATTCAGATCTCTGTAATCAACACACATTCGTACCTTCCCGTCCTTCTTAGGGACTGGCACAATATTAGCTACCCATTCGTAGTACTTGACCTTTTGTAAGAATCCTGCATCGAACTGCTTCTTAACCTCATCTTTTATTTTTAGAATAATGTCTGGCCGCATTCTCCGTAACTTCTGTTGGATTGGTTTGCAATCCTGTCTTATCGGAAGACGATGTACTACAATGCCGGTACTCAATCAGGGCATATCCTGATATGACCATGCGAAGATATCCTTGAACTCTCGAAGCAACTCGACCAGACCCTGCCTTGTGTCCTCGGTAATCAGTGTTCCAATTTTCAACTCCTTCCCTTCCTCTAGGGCTACATTTTCTATTACCTCTTTCTCATGCAGCGTAATTCTTTTTTCCTCCTGTTTTACCATTCTTAACAGATTAGGAGACACATCACAATCTTGAACATCTTCAAAATCCTGAGATTCCTCTAAACACATGTCTTGCTCGCAAGAGAAATCAGGAGTTGCAGTATCAGTGCTCATATCATTGATATCTAGGGACCTGTGGGGGTATGAAAGAATATACAAAGAATGAATGCATCTAAAAATGATTGTTTATGTGCTATGAATGAAAGAATGAGAATTGCAAAAGTTTAACGAAATATTGATTGATAAAAAGAAACCATATTCGTCCAAATTGATAATAAAGTTATGTTTTATTAAAATAATAATAGATGATCATAAGCCTTTTCACAAACGTAACCTTACTACTCCTAGGCCCTAGAATAACAAACATGTTTTGAGAATTACTCTGAGAAATTACTAAAGACCATAGGAAGGTCCTCCGCAGTCCAATTGTTCAGAGAGCTCCCCGGTTCGTAAGGGCGAATGCCCTTGAGGCTTCCTTGCTCTAATCCCTCATTGTGTACAGCATTAATCTGATGACTTTCTTCTACCAGTAACCCTCCTGACTTAAAGGATTTGGATATAGATGGGAATGTCATCGGTTCCCACTCCACTTCTCCTCCGTTCAAACGCGCCTTTCTTCTCGCTTAGAGCTTCTCAATCTCTTGCCTCTGGTGCTTATGGTCTGGCTTGAAGCCCAAACCAAAGCGATCTTTCTTTTCAATTAGTTTTGGGATTTGAACCCCTCCTTGCAACTGTCTTCCTAGTCCTTTTCCTGGGAATGCTCTCGTCCCTATCATCATGTGCAGGGCCATCCTTGTGGCTCTAGACATTTTGGGTACTGACACCTCACTTCCTTCCAAAATGAAGGTTACATTGATGATTTCTAAAGAGCGGAAAGAACACTCAATAGCCTTTTCATTCACTTCGACATAAGGGGCCTTGCTAGTGACTGCTGCTATAATGTCCTCCTCCGCATTGATGGTTATTAATCGTCCATCTATCACTAACTTTAATTTTTGGTGCAATGAGGAGGGCACCGTTCCTGCCGAGTGTATCCATGGTCTCCCTAATAAACAATTATAGGAGGGCTTGATATCCATCACCAAGAAATCAACTTCATATGTATTTGGCCCAATTTCCAAAGGGATGTCAATTCATCCCATCACTTTCCTTTTGGTTCCATCGAAGGCTCTTACCACATTGTGACATGTTTTCATATGCGAACTGTCAATGGGTAATCTACTCAATGTGGATAATGGAACGACGTTTAAAGCCGACCCGTTATCAATGAGTACACTTGGAAGCTTGTATCCCTTGCACCGAGTAGTGATGTGCAAGGCCTTGGTTGACCCTATGCACCTCAGAACTCAGAAGTAGGGCTAATACTGATATACACGCTGGCTGCCTACGCAACTGCTCAACCACACTATACTCACTATGCTTAAGGAACTTTAGAAACTCCTTAGCCTCCTCCTCCTTTACCGGCTCATTGACAGGCACTTCAACCTCTTTTTTCTTCTCAATGTCAACATCCTTTGTTTTCGTGGGCTCCATTCTGATGCCCCCTCATCATAACGCTTCCCACTTCGTGTATGGGAACCTTCGTTTTGCACGCCCCAGGACGCACTGGCTATAATCTCCCCCTCAGGTATTGTTACATTGCAGTCATAGCTCCATGGCACACTCTTGTCATCCTTGTAAGGGAAAGGAGTGGGTTTATGGATGATGACCTTGGGCCTGGTTTGCGTCCCCACTTCATTATTCCCCGGCAAGGAAATAATAATTCTTAGTCAGCTAATTCCTTTTCGTTCGTTTTCCAACACACATATTTGTCTTTTGCAAGAACTACCCTCAAGAATTTGTAGCTCTTTGTTAACCATAAAGACTTGCACCATGGCCTTGAACTCTTCACAATTTTGGATCATATGACCCACCTCTCCATGGAATTCATAATAGTCCCCTATTCTTTCTCTACATTTTCCAGAGGTCAACATACCTCTCTTCACCATCTCCTCCCATATTACTTTCATGGGTGTCTTCACCTTAGCAATATCTTCCTTGATTCTTCCTTCCCTAGTCTCATCAATGGCATTCACTCCTTGATTACCATGATCTGGTAATGGGTTTTCAGCATTAGGGGTACTGTCGAATTTCACAACCCCCATCTTGATAAGCCTCTCCACGGCCTTCTTGAATCCGGTGCAGTTTTCAATCGAATGCCCCGGTATTCCCGCATGATATTCGCATTTAGAATTTGCATCATACCATTTGGAGTACGGTGGCTGTAGCGGTTTCAAGTAAAATGGAGCAATGGCATGCGTATCGTATAAGCTTTGATAAAGCTCACGATACGTCACAGGGATAGGCATGAATTGCATCCTTTCTGAATTCTGTCTTGTGCCCGATTCCTGTCTTTGAGTACTTTGTTGCTCGACCGTAGCTGCTTTGGGTTGACCAACTGTGATTACCCTTGAGTTGAGACTATTCATGTTATTCACCTCGTTGTCCTTTCTCCTTGGGGCCGATCTTTTAGCCATTTCCCCCTCAATTTTACCGCCCCTTATGGTGTAACATCCTAATTTTGGGCTTAGTTGGAACAGTGGTTTCAGGACCACAAATTTGATGAGAAAAATTTTATTTTTATTATATTTTTATGGTCTACGATTTCACGGAATAATTTCGTGAAAATTTCGTTCAAAAATTTCGACGTTTGGGCACTTAATTTGGTCAAAAGGACTAAATTGTAAAAAGTGCAAAAGTTGAGTTTTACACGGTAGAAGTGTTTAATTGTTATGAGTTTTTAAATCAAAGGTAATTAAATGGAATTAGATCATTTTGAAGTTTGTGGACAAAAATTGGACATGGATGGAATTTTTTTGAAAGTTTAGTAGTAAGGGCATTTTGGTCATTTGTATATTAAATGAAATAAAATGGGAAAAATAACACAAAATGGTCATCTTCTCCATATGGAGGCCGAAATTAGCATGGGGGAAGCCATGGCTAGGGTTTCAAGCTTTCCAAGCTTAATAGTAAGTCCGTTCTAGCCCCGTTTTTCAAGTTCTTTACGTTTTTGGAATCCCGGTAACTTGATTAAGCTTATGCTAGCAATAATTCAACCTAGGGTTTGTATTTGGAAAAATACCCATAGGTGAAATTTGTGTATTTTGGTGTTTTATGATAGAGTATGAGGTTTTATATTATGTTAGACAACTTGTGCTACTCGGTTTTAAGTGAAAACGAGTAAAAGGGTTTAATCGGTAAAAATACCTAATAGTCATAAGTGCATGTTAGAGTGAGAATTTGATGTTGTCATAGAAGGGAAAAATGACCAGCATGTCATAAAACATAAGAATAAGGGATGAAGTTTAATTCCTGAGCTTAGGGGCAAAAGTGTAATTATGTAAAAGTTTAGGGGCAAAATGGTAATTTTGCCAAAGTTCATATTAAAGGCTGTTTTGATGAATGTGTGTATTAAATAAATTAATTTGGTATTATAGATCAAGAGAAACGAGATTCAAGTCGTGATCGAGGGAAAAACAAAGTTTACAAGGAATAGGCCCGATTGCTAATATTTTGTATCGAGGTAAGTTCGTATGATAATAATAATGCAATGTTATGTTTGAATTATATTTCTTACTATTATTGCATATATTGTATGATTTAATATATTGGAAAAGTTGATGGAATGGTGTTTATGATGTGGAAATATGACATGAAAGAATGTTAGATGAAGTGCAAGAAAATGATGATACATGACAAGTGATATATGAAATATGTGATTTATGTTATGTAAATTCTTAAAAGCTGATTTTCTATTTGAGTTGTGTCTTCTTATACTATGAATGGACAATTGGTACTATGGATAGTGAGATCGACACTTCGAGTAAGTTCGTATATAAATAATCTATCGATTCTTTTTATGTTAATATATTTTGATATCATATGAAATGTGGCTGCCTATCAAATGATTATTTGATGTAAATTATGAATTTAAATTGATTACGGACAATTTAGTAAAATGTTGAAAAGTGAGGAATTTCCTGGTTGAACCTTCGGAATAGAAACGATACCAATGAGCTATTGTGAGGTCACGTGTATAGTACTAAGTGTAGGCTACTACATGTACCAGATAATCGGTCGCATGTGTAGTACTAAGTGCAGGCTACTATGCGTACCTGATAACTTCGATCACGTGTGTAGTACTAAGTGCAGGCTACTACGTGTATCAGATGGTTAGGCCACATGTGTAGTACTAAGTGCAGGCTACTACGTGTACCGGATAATTGGTCGCATGTGTAGTACTAAGTGCAGGCTACTATGCGTACCAGATAGCTTCGGCTATAAGTGTGGAAATGAGAAAATGTGTAGGCAATTGTGTTTCTATTATTATTCCAATGAGTTCAACGAGAAATCGATTAAGTGAAAATAAATGTGAAAGTGATTATGTGATGAACAAGTACAAGTATATGTGTATTTGAATTTATGAGCAATATGCTCGATATTTGAGCAAACCTCGGTAAAATGGAAGGGATTAAGTGAAATTGTGCAAAAGTGAACTTTAGTAGTAAAACAGTGTTGGACAGAAACAGTGCATGAATTTCAAAATTTACCAAAAATTGTGTAAGTTGAATTAAATTTCAAATAAAATATGTGATTAAATTTTATTGAGTCTATTTTCACATAAAAGAAACAGAGGAAGCGAAAGAATTCCATACTATGTGATATTTGAATTCTTGTGAGATAGTGTCTGAATGAATTCGAGATCCCCTGTTCTGACTTGGAAAAATTGTTAAAAATTATAGAAAAATTATTTTGGGGTATAATTTATATGCCTAGAATCTTGGATGAGTATACTATTAATAAAAACAAACGAGAACATCATCGAGTTTTTTACTATGAGATAAATAAATTTTAGTGAAGAAAGGTTGAAGCTGTTAAACAGCAAAACAGGGGAGATTTTGAATAATAAACTGTAATTATTGGCTGGACTAAAAATTCTAAAAATTGAATGGTGGAAAGATATATGAGTCTAGTTTTTGGGAAATTTTACAGATCTTAATTTAGAGTTCTGTAACTCTAAATATAAATGATTTAGTGACTATTACTCAATAAAATAGCTTAACCAGAGCATGTGTAAATGTACAAATGAGTTAGTTTTATTGTGGGAAGCATGTTAGTAAATTACTTATTATTATTTCTTGTGAGCTTAATAAGCATAAAGCTTACCCCCCTCCTTTCCATTTCTTTTAGTGTTGTCAGGTTAGCTCAGGGTTGGAGACCGTCGGAGGCAGCATCACAGTATCAAGCCAACACCTTGACAGTATAAACACATATGCTAGATTTATCAAGTGAGTGGCATGTATAGGGACCTAATTTTATAACATGTGTTATTATTATTTAGCCAAATATATTGGTCTTTAGTGAGCTAATGATTCTGACTTATAAATCTAGCTATTTATGTTATGTTTGATATTGGTGATGTGCATATGCTTGGTTGTCATGCATGGTTGGTAATAAGTTGTTTAAGTTGTTTAATTGATGAATTAAGTTTCATAACACTTCGTGCTTGACTCCGGCGATGGTCTTGAGTATGGGGGTGTTACATTTAGTGGTATTAGAGCTATGGTTTAGTCGGTTCTCGGACTAATCTAGCATGTGTAAAAGTCCAACTATACATGTCACCGATCCGTGATAGTGTGATGTCTCCTGGCGTGTATGAGAGCCACTTTGTTTAGACAAAGGTACTCTCCAACCGAGCTACACCGACCATGTTGAATGTGATGCTAAAATATTCGAGTAAAGTATAGTCATGACAAACTGAAACTTGGAAAGGTATGAATGAGGATTCATGAAATGTGTACATGGTGAAATGAGTTTATCCATGATTAATAGATAATTCCATGATGTATATGATCGATTTATTTGAACAAATGCATGTGTTTGAGTAACTTATCAAAAATATTGATAAGATGAATATTCATGTATATTGGTTGGGATGATTATGATTTGTAAGCTCGTATAACTTGAGTAAATGTATTAAATTGCTTGGATTGATATATATATAATTGAATGATATGTATATGATGATGTGTAAGATAAAAGTTTAGACTGTGATATACTTATCCATGTTTGTTTGGCTCTTATATGATATTATGTGCTTGACTTGTCTGATTTAATGTATGAATAAGTAATATTATCTAGGAAACATTGAAATACATGTATAAGTATACTTGTTTAAATGAGATAACTAAAAAGTGAGTGTAAAATCAATATGAATGTTAGTTCCTCGAAATGAATGACATGATTGAAATATGATTGCTATGATGAAAACTGTGTTACATTTGTTGTAACACCCATTACCCGTATCCGAGGCCGGGTAAGATACGAGGCGTTACCAGACAAACATACAAATATTAAACTAAAATACGAGCCATAAAATTTTATTCATATTTCAAAGCGTTCATTCTCTTACACATAGTCCCTTATTTGAGTCTACGGAGCCCAAAACATACTTTAGAAAGGGTTCGGGACTAAACCGAGAACTTACGAAAATCTTGGAAAATTCATGCTTTAGGCTTCACACTCCCATGTCCCAAAGTCGTGTTCCATACACGGCTGAGACACATGGTCGTGTCTCTGCCTGTGTGGAATATACCTAGGCTATTTTCCAAGCTTTGGTCAACCTTGATCTCTTACACACTTATACAAAATCAAAAGCATATAACATGGTATTCATTTAATGATTAAACATCCTCAATTAAACCACAAACATAGCATTTGTATGTCATCATACATGTGTCTCTCATACTCATTTTACCTTGTTTATTATAGTACCACTTATACATTTATACCAAGATTATCATCTTACCAAATATCTTTAGCTTAATCATCAAGCATTCATATTTAAAGGTAGATCATATCTTTATAAAATACCACGATTCAGATGCGCAGAATAACATGTTTGCCTGAAACATTTCAATTCAATTCCATACCCAACAAGCATTATATTGAGACTAGTCATATATATATATACATGTCATGATACATAACATTCTCTTTTTGTTTTCTTATAAACACATATCATTTATTTCATTATATCAATATTTCATATACCATAGTTTCCAATATTTTTATAAAATATCATAATACAAGTAATAGTGATGTATTACTTACATATAAACTTACATCTCATTTAATATCAACGCAATAACATTAAATTACACATTGTCTTATTAAAAATCATATGAACTTACAATTTCCCATAATATCCATAATCATAGAATCACATTTATGTATGATAATTCAATGCACTTCATATACCATAGACATATTTTTAAATCAATTCATAAACTTGGCACCATAATCATTTAATTTAACATAATTCAATTAATTCACTAAATTTAACTTTCAAATATAAATTACAGCATTATTGTTGTATTATTATCATACCAACTTACATACTTTCAACACCTCGGAAATCATAGTAAATATATCAATTTTACATTGAAACATGCATAAATTAATGCTTATTATACATATGAACTTACCTTGATATTAAAACGGCCATTTTACCAACTTTCCCAATTTTTGATTTTTCTCTCATTCTAGGTTCAAATCTCATTTTTCGAGATCTAAAACATCATATTTTACTTATTTAATTAATGTACTATTCAAAACAGTCCTTAACTCAAACTTTGGAAAAATTACAATTTTGCCCCTAAACTTTTGCATATTTACACTTTTGCCCCTAGGCTCGAGAATTAAACTTCATCCCTTATTCTTATGTTTTATGACATGATGATCACTTTTCCCTTCTATGGCAACATCAAATTCTCACTCTACATATACTTATGACTATTAGGTATTTTTACCGATTAAGCCCTTTTGCTCGTTTTCACTTAAAACCGAGTAGCACAAGTTGTCTAACATAATTTAAAACCTCATATTGTATCATAAAACACCAGAATGCACAAATTTTACCTATGGGTATTTTTCCAAATATGAACCCTAGGTTGAATTATTGCTAGCATAAGCTAAATCAAGTTACCGAGACTCTAAAAACGTAAAGAACTTAAAAAACGGGGTTAGAACGGACTTACAATTGAGCTTGGGAAGCTTGAAAACCCTAGCCATGGAGTCTCCCTTGGTATACACGTCCATGTTGAAGAAGATGAGCAAAATATGGAGTCTCCCTTGGTATACACGTCCATGTTGAAGAAGATGAGCAAAATTGGCTTGTAATTTTGTATTTTAATTCATTTTACCCCTAAATGACCAAAATACCCTTACTACTAAACTTTCCAAAAATTCCATCCATGTCCAATTTTTGTCCATAACTTATAAATTGGTCAAATTTCTATTTAAGACCTCCTATTTAATATTTCAAATCAATTTCATACTAGAAACTTCTAGAATGCAAGTTTTGCAACTTATTCAATTTAGTCCCTAACTTCGAATTAAGCACCTTATGCATAGAATTTCTTCACGAAAGTATTGTAAAGTGAATACCACTTACGACTTTTGTTTGTAAAATTTAAAGAGAGAGGTAGTAAAAGTTTAGCCTGAGTGAAAGTTCTTTAACATCGATTATAGGATTGAGGAATCCAATTGAAAAACCAAAACCAGTTTTTTGGGTAAGATTTTCGGGGACGAAAATCCCTAAAGGGGGGGAGAAATGTAACATCCTGATTTTGGGCTTAGTCGGAACAGTGGTTTCAGGACAACAAATTCGACGAGGAAAATTTTATTTTATTATATTTTTATGGTCTACGATTTCACGGAATGATTTCGTGAAAATTTCGTTCAAAAATTTCGACGTTTGGGCACTCAATTTGGTCAAAAGGACTAAATTGTAAAAAGTGCAAAAGTTGAGTTTTACACGGTAGAAGTGTTAATTGTTATGAGTTTTTAAATCAAAGGTAATTAAATGGAATTAGACCATTTTGAAGTTTGTGGACAAAAATTGGACATGGATGGAATTTTTTTGAAAGTTTAGTAGTAAGGGCATTTTGGTCATTTGTATATTGAATGAAATAAAATGGGAAAAATAACACAAAATGGTCATCTTCTCCATATGGAGGCCGAAATTAGCATGGGGGAAGCCATGGCTAGGGTTTCAAGCTTTCCAAGCTTAATAGTAAGTCCGTTCTAGCCCCGTTTTTCAAGTTCTTTACGTTTTTGGAATCCCGGTAACTTAATTAAGCTTATGCTAGCAATAATTCAACCTAGGGTTTGTATTTGGAAAAATACCCATAGGTGAAATTTTTGTATTTTGGTGTTTTATGATAGAGTATGAGGTTTTAAATTATGTTAGACAACTTGTGCTACTCGGTTTTAAGTGAAAACGAGTAAAAGGGTTTAATCGGTAAAAATACCTAATAGTCATAAGTGCATGTTAGAGTGAGAATTTGATGTTGTCATAGAATGGAAAAATGACCAGCATGTCATAAAACATAAGAATAAGGGATGAAGTTTAATTCCTGAGCTTAGGGGCAAAAGTGTAATTATGTAAAAGTTCAGGGGAAAAATGGTAATTTTGCCAAAGTTCGTATTAATGGCTGTTTTGATGAATGTATGTATTAAATAAATTAATTTTGGTATTATAGATCAAGAGAAACGAGATTCAAGTCGTGATCGAGGGAAAAACAAAGTTTACAAGGAATAGGCCCGATTGCTAATATTTTGTATCGAGGTAAGTTCGTATGATAATAATAATGCAATGTTATGTTTGAATTATATTTCTTACTATTATTGCATATATTGTATGATTTAATATATTGGAAAAGTTGATGGAATGGTGTTTATGATGTGGAAATATGACATGAAAGAATGTTAGATGAAGTGCAAGAAAATGATGATACATGACAAGTGATATATGAAATATGTGATTTATGTTATGTAAATTCTTAAAAGATGATTTTCTATTTGAGTTGTGTCTTCTTATACTATGAATGGACAATTGGTACTATGGATAGTGAGATCGACACTTCGAGTAAGTTCGTATATAAATAATCTATCGATTCTTTTTATGTTAATATATTTTGATATCATATGAAATGTGGCTGCCTATCAAATGATTATTTGATGTAAATTATGAATTTAAATTGATTACGGACAATTTAGTAAAATATTGAAAAGTGAGGAATTTTCTGGTTGAACCTTCGGAATAGAAATGATACCAATGAGCTATTGTGAGGTCACGTGTGTAGTACTAAGTGTAGGCTACTACGTGTACCAGATAATCGGTCGCATGTGTAGTACTAAGTGCAGGCTACTATGCATACCTGATAACTTCGATCACGTGTGTAGTACTAAGTGCAGGCTACTATGAGTATCAGATGGGTAGGCCACGTGTGTAGTACTAAGTACAGGCTACTATGCGTACCAGATAGCTTCGGCTACAAGTGCGGAAATGAGAAAATGTGCAGGCAATTGTGTATCTGTTATTATTCCGATGAGTTCAACGGGAAATCGATTAAGTGAAAATATATGTGAAAGTGATTATGTGTTGAACAAGTGCAAGTATATGTTTATTTGAATTTATGAGCAATATGCTCGATATTTGAGCGAACCTCGGTAAAATGGAAGGGATTAACTGAAATTGTGCAAAAGTGAACTTTAGTAGTAAAACAGTGTTGGACAGCAACAGGGCATGAATTTGAAAATTTAGCAAAAATTGTGTACGTTGAATTAAATTTCAAATAAAATATGTGATTAAATTTTATTGAGACTATTTTCACGTAAAAGAAACAGAGGAAGCAAAAGAATTCCATATTATGTGATATTTGAATTCTTGTGAGACAGTGTCTGAATGAATTCGAGATCCCCTGTTTTGACTTGGAAATTTTTTTAAAAATTATAGAAAAATAATTTTGGGGTATAATTTATATTCCTAGAATCTTGGATGAGTATACTTTTAATAAAAACAAACGATAACATCATCTGAGTTTTTTACTATGAGATAAATAAATTTTAGTGAAGAAAGGTCGAAGCTGTTAAACAGCAAAATAGGGGAGATTTTGAATAATAAACTGTAATTATTGGCTGGACTAAAAATTATGAAAATTTTTTGGTGGAAAGATATATAAGTCTAGTTTTTGGGAAAATTTATGGATCTTAATTTGGAGTTCCGTAACTCTAAATATAAATGATTTAGTGACTATTACTCAAGAAAACAGCTTAACCAGAACATGTGTAAATGTACAAATGAGTTAGTTTTATTGTGGGAAGCATGTTAGTAAATTGCTTATTATTATTTCATGTGAGCTTACTAAGCATAAAGCTTACCCCCCTCCTTTCCATTTATTTTAGTGTTGTCAGGTTAGCTCAGGGTTGGAGACCGTCGGAGGCAGCATCACACTGCCAAGCCAACACGTTGACAGTATAAACTCATATGCTAGATTTATCAAGTGAGTGGCATGTATAGGGACCTAATTTTATAACATATGTTATTATTATTTGGCAAAATATATTGGTCTTTAGTGAGCTAATGATTCTAACTTATAAATCTAGCTATTTATGTTATGTTTGATATTGGTGATGTGCATATGCTTGGTTGTCATGCATGGTTGGTAATAAGTTGTTTAAGTTGTTTAATTGATGAATTAAGTTCAGTAACACTTCGTGCTTGACTCCGGCGATGGTCTCGGGTACGGGGGTGTTACATATGGCGTTCTCAATCATCTCTCCTGCCATAACTATATACAAAACTTTTCATGGTGCTTCCAATCATGTGAGTGATGAACGGCGCCTTCAAAGTGTTGATAAACAAGATGGTGGTCTCCTTTTCTAACAGTGGTGGTTGTACTTGCATTGCGACCTCCCTCCATCATTGTGCGTATTGCCTTAAACTTTCACTAGGCTTTTTCTCCACGTTTTGAAGCGTGATCCTGTCTGGCGTCATATCAGTCACATGGTTGTACTATTGCATGAAGGCTTGTGCAAGATCTCTCCATGAACCGATTCTTGCACGGCTCAGCTGATTGTACCACCTAGTCGCTGCTCCTACTAAGCTGTTTTGAAAGTAATGGATCAATAGTTGATCATTGTTCACATACCCAGTCATTCGCCTACAAAACATTGTTATGTGTGCCTCTGGGCAAGTAGTCCCGTTGTACTTTTCAAACTCCGGCATCTTGAATTTGTGAGGAAGTACCAAGTCTGGGACCAAACTTAAGTCTTTGGCATCAATATGATGATTGCCAGCGCCTTCCAAAACCCTAAACTTCTCCTCGAACCACTTGCAACGATCCTCCAACTATTTTGAGGATTCAGTTGCCATTCTTTCCCTCTCCATCATACCCAGATCAGGAGTGATAGGGTTGATAAGGCTATCGCCCAAATTATTGCCCGACCCAGATGGGAAATTCACGGGGATTCCAGCATCAACAGGCCCATGTTGAGGCCTTACAGTGACAGATAGCCTTCTAGGAGGTGCCTCGGTTTGCAGTGGCACATGAGGCGGAGTAAAACCCGGAGGATGATCCTCACCTTCCTCACTAGTGATAGCCACGGGGGCTTTCCCTTTATCAGTGGCCCTTAGCAGCTGAGTAATTTCAGCCATCATATTCCTCTGAGCCTCTAGCATTTGCTCCCTCATGTCATTCTGTATTTTGGCCAGCTGCTCTTGCAATTTGTCTTGCATATCCTTTTGCCATTGTTCGAACCTTTGATCCATACTCTTAGTTTTAGTGAAAGTGCCGTAAGGATGTGTGGTTTCTAGATTTTCTTTTCTACCTCTCTCTCTGGAAGTAAACTTTAACTAATTAGGGTCTTTCTATAACTTTGAATGCATATGATGTGATGTAATGCAAATGCATGAATCCAAAAAGGCATCGATCTCGATTCAATGTCATTTAGAAAACTTTATTTAGAAAAAGAATATCTTTACATACAAATGGATTACATATATGCCTTTTCCCTAATGCCCAAAGGTCTAACTTTATCTAATAAAAGGGCTAACTCTCGACCGTTATCAGACACTGACTCATACATCATACTCAACGCATCAGCTCGTACTGCTAAGTCTCGAACATATTCAGCAATCTCTCGGATCTGGGCTATAGCTTCCCCAATAACGTAATCCCTGTCTTTTACTTGACCTTTAACTTGATGGAGCTCTCCTTTTATACAATCTTCTTGCACCTTGAGCTGCTCAATCTGAAGTTCACCATCATGCAATGCCACTTCCAATTCTTCAACCTTTCTTTTTAGCTCCTTTAACTCAACCGTAGGATCATGGTTTCGATACCAACGAAGGGATCTTCCAAGCTCAGTTACCTTGGTCTTCAACCCTTTATTCTCTTCCTCTAATGCCAAATTCTACGACCGCATCTCTTGGAACTTCCTCTCCTAATACTTGGCTCTAGCCTTTTCCACTTGAACTTCTTTTTGCCACTGCTCCGAAGACCTTCCTAACCCCACTCGCTTTAAAGATACTTGTGCCTTCTTATACTCCTCTTTTAAATCATCTCGGTCTTCCTCAACCTTCCTTTTTTCCTTCCTAACTTTTTCAACCTCCTTCTTTTGTAGGTCAACATCTAGACTCAGGTACATCTTCTCCTCCTCAAGCTTTTCTATCTTTTTTTTCGAGTTCCAAATTCTTTCTCTTAAATTCTTGCTTCATGATATCAAGTTTCAAGGGTATCACTTATAAATATTCCTCCATTGGTCGAACTTCCTCCATTTTTGTCATAAGGACATTATCATTAATCCTTCTACTCCTCCACTCGACATATTCAGGTGTCGTAGCAGGATTAATGGCCACTCCCTTCAACCGACAAGTCTTGTTCCAAGCACTAGAAACCTCGCTAACCTTCCTCTTGTAATCGGCTCCTCTGTATACAAACTCACTTTGAGCCAACCCATGAGTCGTTGGTACGAACTGTCTCAATCCATGCTGCCTTAGCACGAGCAAAGGGGCATAACTAATGGCACCCCAAATTCCCAATAGGGGAACCCAATCAAAGCTATCGCATCGATAAAGTATCTCACCAGGAACCATCCATGGAGCTCTCCACTCAACATCCTCCGACTGAGGATTCTAAAGTAATGCTATCCAATTCTCTTCCGGCACATCCACTTTCCTAGATGAGGCTACTATATCTTTCAACGGGGAGTAGTTCTCAAAGAAAACCCGACAAACAATCCCATCAATCAATCGAAAGTGACTGTAGAACCAAGCCAAAAGTAACTGAGCACACCCTATAAACCTGCCTGCACCAACCCTCCTACATGCACCTAAGGACCTGAATGTCTGTACCAAAATCACAGGGATGGAAGTGACCCTTTTACTGAGTCGATGAAAAAGATTCGTAGTTGCCTCGTCCACATATCCCAAAGCCCTAGGGAAAACCATCAGTCCATACAAACTTAAGGAAAAAATGTCTACCTCCTTCGTCTCATCGGGGTGTGTCAGAATCAGATCCTTCAAAGCATCCTATGAAATGCACTTGCACTCACCCTTTTCTTTAATTCTGGCCGTGATCCACTACTCGCTCATTCCCATAATGGTCATTAATTTCTTCTAAAAGGTAGGGACACAAGCAGCTCGAAAATAGATCCTATCACTCTGAAACCTGGGACAACGAAGGAAGGCAGTATACTCCTCCACGGTAGGTACCAAGTCTACTTCCCCAAAAGTGAAACAATTGTACGCCGGGTTCCAAAACTGAGCAAGGGCTCGGAACAAGTGCTCATCTACCTGAATATCGAGCAAGTAAGGTAAATCTCCGTAATTATCATAGAATAACTGCTTGGTCTCATTGCCCCACTGATCCCAAATTTCCTTAAGCTTTGGGAGATTATTCTGTGTGACACTAATACGAGTATAATCTGACAGCTCCGACACATATCCCATAGTTATACTGTCTCCCTTTTTTAGTTGAGTTTGCTCTGACCATCTATGAACATCGGCGTTGCCCTCCACTCTATCATGAAGTCCGTTCTCCATAATAAAACTTCCTAACTTAGAAAATGACCGTGAATCGATACCTTTGTAAATGCAAAATGACATGCAAACAAAAGAAAAGAAATAGTCAGTATCACATGATATCAATAAATCTGAACGATAATTTATAAGGGTAATATCTAAAGTATAGCTCTAACTAAGTTGGGCTCTTACGGTTTTTCTATATGAGGTTAGTTCTAAAGTTTGAGGTACCCGAACTAGCAGATTCCTCGATTCTCACCCATTATAGGCTCATTTGAAACGAGTTCAGTTCAGGCGAATACATTTCTCTATGGCTAAAAGGAGATGAAAATCTCACGAAACCATAGGTACAGATGTATCCCGAAAGTGATCCACTATCCTACACGGAGGCGAAAACCTCACGAAGGCGTAGTTTGTCACTCCCACTTAAGGGTGTGACCACAACAGTCATGCAAATGCAATGCGTATCAGAATATATATGCAATAATACAAACACATGTAATGCAAAGAGGATTGAATTTTAAAATTTTTCAAATTTTTGAAATTAAGACAAAAGGTAATCAATTATACAACTTGACTCTCTTACTATGTCCCCAGTGGAGTCGCCAAGCTGTCGAAACTATTTTTTTAAATCGAGTTTTGGAAAATGGTAATCGACTTTAAGAAAAACGAAAACGGGAGTCGCCACCAATCTTTACAGGTGTGATTGGATCACTTTTAAAACATTTTGTTTTAAAATCATTAGTTTTGGTCTACGAAATCAAGAAAACGGGTTCGGGAGTCAGTTATGAACGAGGAAAGATTAGCACCCTCGTAACGCCCAAAAATTGGTACCTAATTTACTATCAAATGCCTTTAATGTCGAAGTTTAAAATTTTTAAGATGCAATCCTCTTTAAAATATTTTAATTTTGAAAATTAGGGTTCACTTGTATCAAATGAATCAAAATATTACATCCAATAAGTTAGGAAGCAATATTTTTAATACATTCGAAGCTAAGCTAGCCCTTTTTGAAAATCCCTATCTCAAAACGACAAAACGCCATATCCAGTAAGTTAGGACACAACGCTTTGAAATTCCAAGACAGTTGCTTGTATTTTGAAAACCTTAAAAACTTAGAAGGGTGCTTGACTATTCGAACTCAACGAGAAAAGTCGCAACCCAGTAAGTTAAGGCACTACCTTTCTCGAAGTCTCCAAATACCAAGCGTTGCCTTTTAATTTTTGAAAACTTTTGAATCTTGTTTTTAATTAATGCATGAGGAACCATATATATACATTATAACATATAAGATAGCATATTACAATGATAGCAATAATATAAAGGTCCTATACTAGATACATACATAAATATAGCAAATCTTAGTTACATAACAACATACATATTAAGATATACATAGCATATATTGAAGATGAATAAGCAAAATATACGAACATACAAAGTAATAATTAATTTAAAAAACGATGCATGATATACAATTAGACATATATATACAAAACAAATATGATAATATATAAAAAATAATAATAATGTAGTAACATATATATATCAAACAAACAACACTTAATAATATTATGAAACTAACGTTTAATATATAAATAATATAAAATATAACAATATATAAAAGATTTAGTACGAATTAAAATATAAAATAAAGTGAGTAATTATTTAAAAAATATACATATATAATTAAAATACCATATTTAATAATGTATGATAATAATATAGATAATATATATGTATTGAAAAAAACAATTTTATAGCACATGGTATAAAGTATAAATTTTTTTTTTAAAAAACATGAATAAATAATCAATAGAATATATAATACCAATTTTGTACAAAAATCTATCAAAATAATAATATAGATAATGATATACAAAAATACATAATAAATATGATGTAATAATAATATAAAATAACATATATTAAAGTGTAAAATAATATAATAATAAAATATAAAATAGTATAATAAATTTTATGTAATAAAATATAATATAGATATAGGTAAATAATAATATATAAATAAAGTTTTTTTTAAAAGAAAAAAGACTAAAATTGAATTAAAATAAAAATCAGAGGCTAATTTTAAAAAAAAAGATTTGGACCCAATTGCAATGCCTATGTAAACCCCAGAGACTCATGGGGAAAAAATTCCTTTACACCTAAAACGGCACCGTTTTAATCCAGGACTTAAAGTGGCTATTGCAGGGACTAAATTAAAACTGAAACAAAATATTAGAGCCAAATTATAATAATAATAGAATGGATTTATAAAATTTAAAAGTGCAGAGGGACCAATTAAACAAACATCCTAAGACTTAAAAAACGCGGATCTCTTTCGGGTTTTCAGATCAACATGCGAACCCTGGAAGCTTTAGAACGGCACCGTTTTGAGCTTATTAGATTAAGCAAAAATGATGTCGTTTCGTTGAAACTATGTAAGGCTGATTTCCTTTGTTGAAATTCATTTTAGCCTATCTGTAAAAAAACGAGAGAATTCTCTGTCAAATCTCTCTGGCCCTCTGAGCTCCGGTCAAGGGACCATCACTACTCATCCTTGAGCTCCGTCGTGCATGGTCTTTACGCGCCGACGCGCCGTCCTAAGGACCACCTCACACGGTGGCTAGGGTTCGAGAAACCCTTCCTTTTTCCTTCCGAATCGTCAGGCAACTCCTTTCTCTCTTGTTTTCCTTGATTATATTTTTTAAATCTGTGTATTCATGCCAGAAAACAAATAGGTAAGAGAAAAATAAAAGAATGATTCGATTACCTTGAAAAAAAATGAGAAACTGCCTTTTATTTCTTCTGCTTTGAATGAATACAACTATTTGTAAATCTCTATTTCTCTGTGTTTTTGTTTTTTTTTTTCCTCTTTGTATGTGTAAAAAAAAAACTCTATTTTGTATGCCTATGTGTAAGTGTGTGTGCTTCTCTGCCTTCTTGGGTGAAAATCTCTGCTTTTTCTCTGTGGATTGTGGGTATCATAAGCGTAGGTCCCCATTTACAGATTCCTAGAAAGGCTTTATACCTTAAACTGACATATTTTAGGAAAGAACTCACAAGATTTCTTTCCATATCTTGTTCTAATCTGCCTACTAATTTTCTTTCCTTTTTCGTAGAAAAATCGCGAAGATCTCGGTGGTAGACTTGTCGGCGTTGATGGAGGCATGAAATCTGGTGATGAGGAGCCCTGGGTATGCTGAGAAGTCCCGATTGGTAGCTGAGGAGTCATCTGGGTTGTGCTGAGAAAATGCATTGATAGCCTCGACAGTGCATTCATGGCCTCGACAGTGCATTGATAGCCTTGATAGTGCATTGATGACCTCGATTCGGGGAGCTAGACAAACGCTCCCCGAAGCTTCCAGAAGATGTTGTCGTACTAGGAGGGAAAGGCAGAAATCCTTAGGGTTTCCTACTTAGTGTAAAAGTTTGGGCCAATTGGGCAACTTAAGTTTTGTAATCGGGTTAGGGGTTTTAGGGGCTGATAAGTTTATTGGGTTTGGTGTATGTGTTGGGCTTTGGGTGTATTTGGGTTACACGAGTATTGGTTATACGGTTTGTTTAGGCTTGGGCCCCAATGCTTGGGCTTTGTAACCTGGACTGTTAAATGGACTTTAAAATAAATATTTATTTATCCATTTATCTGTTTTGCCCCTTTTAAAGCACGGTCCAATTTGGGCTATTACATTATCAATTTTGGGGATCTAGGTATACTTATCGACCCAATAGTAGGTCCACAGTTGTCTAGGGCGACCCGTGCAACCTTAACAATCAAATAGTGAAAATGGGCCCAAAGCCCAAATGTGGGCCCATTTGGCCCACATAGCCCAAAAATGGCCTTGGCTGTGTGGATTACACAACCTGGCCCAACATTCTCCACACGTCTATGTGGTTTACCGTGCGGGGCCCACATGCCCATGGGGCCCACATGGGCCTTTTCGGCCCACTATGGCCTAATTCGGCCTCCAGCCATAAGATCGCTCATGGCTGGCCTTAACGATCTTACGCCCACATTTAGGCGTTCAGGTTACCACACGAGCGGGCGCACGCTCATGTAGCGTTAACAGTCACCTATTTCGGCTTATGTCAATTTACGATTATGGTAGTGTTGTTACACATTTGATTGCGAAAGTGCACAACTAGCCCACGAGTACTGCAGCCTATCACAAACAGATGTTTCGGTTAATCGCCTAACAATCGAGTTGTAGCGAACCCTTACCAAAACACTTATTCAAATGATTACCTAACCCTCACCTTGATCGATCGATTGAGGCTTGCACAAGAGATTGGTTGCAACCCCTAAAGATTTCCTGTATTCTAATAGAGTCTTGTTATCGATTACCATATCGTAAATAGTTAAACCAAGTGTAAAACAACTTACCGAAAGTGAAGAACTAAGAATGAGAGACAAAAGTATTCGGCCAACACCCAAAAGCACACCCTTAAATCAAGGCACGAGATGGAACAATCGCACCCCTAAAAGTAATCGACAGAGAAAAGAAGTTGTTAGATGAAGGATAATTCTAACAGAGAGAGGGAGAAAGAGAAAAAGAGCTATGCAAAATGATCAAAGAACACTTTCCTAACCGAAACAACAATAGAGAGATATGAAGAATTCAGCCAAAGTAACCAGATGAGAAGAGGGAAAATCCGTTAGCACAAAATAATTGAAAGAGGGGAGAAGATGCACTTGGTCAAGAGGAAATTAATTGATGAAGGAAGAAGGAAGAGAGAGTCGACCAAAACCCAACGCTAAAAACCGAAAGAGTTTGAGAGAAGGGAAGGAATAGGTATTCAGCTAAAATAAGAATTGATTGAGAGAGAGGAGAGGAGAAAAGGCAACGATGATAATTGAGGGACCTGAAGAGGAGTGAAAACCCGAAATCAGGAAAGCAAAAAGCATTCCAAAATTTCCTAGCACTATTTGGCCTCTAGAGAACAAAAGAAAAGCACCAAAAAGTTTACAAAACCCAAAATAGAGCACTCAAACTCACCAAAACTGAAATTCCTGAGTGCAACTGTTCAAAATCGGCATACTACTACCTTTCACCACACTTCCCCTGATCTTCTCCTAAAATCTCTCCTCAGATCCCTCCACCAATCACTCTTCCCTCAACTACTCAAATTGAATTCCCCTCAACTACTTCAGTATCTCAGTCAACCCACAACACTCCTACAGCACAGTAGCAAAATAAAACACTCTACTGCCCCCACCAGGATTTAAACCTTAGACCCCAAGGAACACTCTACATGCCCCTATCCCCTGGACCAGCAGGTCTTTTCTGACATGTTTTACCCACATTTATTTAAGAAGCCTACTAGCTAGAGACAGGGTTTATTCAAGAAAGAAACAAATTTTGCACAAGCCAAAGCTTGAACCCAAGACTACTCAGACACTCCCAGAACACTTAATCACTAAGTAGATACACAGTTATGTCACAACTATACATGTAACTCCCAAAAAATCTAAGTATTTATCTATTTTTTCATGTTGTGTTTCAAATGCACGTTTGCTTCAGTGGTTGAGTGTCCTGAGGAGTGTTGGAGAAGTCCTGAGTTCAAGCCTTGGCTTGTGCAAAATTTTTGTTTTAATTTAATAAAACCTTTGCTACTAGATAGTAGGTTCTTAAATAATTGTGGGAAAAACAAGTCATAAAAGGCCTGTTGGTCTAGGGGATAGTGGCCTGTTGCTGCTGCTAGAGGACTTCAGTTTGAGTTCTACTGTGCGTAAGGGGTGTTTTATTTTGCTAGTTACTATGCGAGAGATTGTATGTTAGTGGAACTCTAATGCTTGGACGGCTGAAGTGTTTGAAGGGTGTAGGGGTTTGTGTTGCCGAAATTTAGGAGGAAAAATGGAGGATTTGGATAGTGATCGATTGAGAATGTTGTGGAGAGATTTTAGGAGGAAATTAAGGGGATGTGAAGTGGGGGAGTGCTGGTGCCAAATGGAGACTCTAGGTACACAAGGGAATGCTGCTAGAGTGTAGTAGGTTTCTTTTCTCCATTTCGTTTGTTACCAAGTTTTTCTCTTTTTGCTTCTTTGCACTTTTGGTTTGGCAGGCCGACTTTTGCTTGTTTTTTTTCAAGTACTCTTGTTTTTGCATTTGGGTGCAACTTTAATCTCCCTTTCGGTCAATTGGTTAGTTGACTTCCTTTGCATTCTTTCTATCTATCTCTCTCGGAAATTGCACTTTTTGGTTGGGCCGATTCCTTTCTATTCTCCCCTCTCTTGAGCTTTGGTCAATTTCTTCATCATTCCCTATTATCACTTTTGGTTTTAAATTCTACCTTATTCCTCCCACAATTGATTATGCCTTAGACTAAATACCTCGTCTCCCTCCTCTTCTGCTCTTCTCTTTGCTCTTTCTCGATCCCTTCCCTTTTCACTGGTGTGTTGGCTGAATATTATTTTGTAAGTCCCTGCTTTGTCTATGCTTTTTCGGCTTTTCTTCTATTTTCTCTGCACGCTGATTCTCATCTTATTTCTCTTGGTTATGGTTTTCTTTCAGGTTTGAGTAATTCTCAAGGAGTGAAGGAGTTATCTAGTGTTATAGAAACAATCGGAGCTTTTCTCTCGTTTCTTGATCAGAGGTAATACTATTCGTTGTGATTGTTCTGAACTGAGATATTTTGGCTGGGGTTGGTATTGGCCGAATACTTCTTTCCCTTGTTTTGGGGTTTGCATTTTCTATAGGTTGATGTACATTGACTCAACCCATATGTATAAGTAATTTGAATAAGAAATTCGCTTAATATGCAGATAACCATCAAGGAGTTTGTTATCAACCTTCGTCAGCAATTTAAGCGGGCTAAAACCACCCTTGTTCAATCAAGGCAAGTTTTAATATGATTTTGAGATGTGTGATTAAAAGAGGGTATTTAACCTTGTTGATTAAAGGGCTCATCGAGTGTCTTGATTGAATATAGGTTTGGTGGTCGTAGGTGTGTAATCACATTGAAATAACGGTTAATTGACAAAAGCCCAAAAATATGTCTATAGATGCTACACGAACGTGCGCTCACTCGTGTTTTGATCCAAACGCATAAAGCGTGAGCGTTTGATTGCAGAGGCCACCATGAGCGATTTCATGGGCTTAGGCCATTTTGGGCCATGTTGGGCCGAAATAGGCCTTGTGGGCCCTACGAGCTTGTGGGCCCCACTCGAGTAAACCACACAGACGTGTGGAGATTATTGGGCCAGGCTGTGTAGTCCACACGGCCAAGGCCACTTTTAGGCTTTATGGGCTACACGGGCTTGTGGGCCCACATGGGCCGCATTATGGGGTTTGGTCCCATTATCACTGTTTAACTGTTAAGGTTGCACGGGTCGCCCGAGACGACTGTGGACCTATTGTTGGGTCAGTAAGTGCACTTAAACACCATACTGATGAAATGACTGGTATACCCCTACGAGGTAAAATGACTGATATACCCCTATGATATTATGACATGACATGTTGTATGGGGGTGGGTTTGATATATTTGGAGGAAGTGTATTGTACTGGCAGCTCTGCTGCAATCACTGTTTAGTGCCATAATCGGTGCTATATTTTGGAGTGTAGGGATTGGTGGGTCGATTTAATCCCCAATGGAGTGTAGGGCTGGACGGAGTGGAGTGTAGAGGATGGATGGGTAGGATTTTTTATTGCATTATTGTCACTGTTACTGTATTGGGCTAAGGCCCATATTGATACTGATACTGTAATGGGCTATGGTCCTAACTGATATTGGACTGTCACTGAAACGGGTTTAGGCCCAAATTGTTTTTGCCTATGGTTTGGCAGATTAATGTAAAGGGATTACACACTGAATTTTTCATAAACTCACCCATCTTCTTTGCTGTGCAGGTAATCTTTAGGCGGGTCGGTGCTGCGATGGACTCGATGGAGGCCACACAACTACTTTTGCTACTGTTTTAAACCTTTATTCTTTAAGCTATCTAATTTGGGTATTTGCTATGTAATAAGGCCTCTTTAAATTTGTACTTTAATTTGGGATTTACTTATTTTGATTATATCTGCTAGTAGTCGGACGCGAGTTTTCAAAAACATAAATATTTTCCAAAACACCAAGCTATTACAACATATTTTAAAAAGATTACGCAACAGCCTTTGTTTTTAAAGAGTAATAACAATTCAAAATGATTAACTTTTGCTAAACCTACTTGAGATTTTTTTCACAACGATCAAGATACCTAAAAGTTTGTAAAAGATCACTATATGAGTTTCGATATGGTATAGACTTTTCGAATAGAACCATGCTTTTCAAAACACTTCAATGTGACATCGTAGATTTGGCCATAATGTCTAGGCCGAGTTTGGGGTGTTACATTTAGTGGTATCAGAGCCAGGTTACAAAACTCGATTGCGAATTTTGGTTTTTCTCTAAAAACGTAAAATTTATGATAAGACCTATTTCACATGGTTGGAAAGTATTTTGAAATGTTATTTCTGAATGTGTGGTCTACTGAGTCTCTGGTGCCGATTCTGTAAGTTCATTGAAATTACTGTCACTTAAATTGAAATACTGATACTACTGTAGGCAATAGATTGTATCGAAATACTCTATTTAGGTTAATCTAAAACTGTAGAAAGACTTCGATCTATGAAATAAAACTCTAAATTACTGATAATCTTTTCGATAAAGTACCATGTGATAAACATTGGAACTGTAAACTAATGTATAAAATTTATAATTCAGATAATACGCAAATCGACATGAGCACCAGCGGTAATCGTGGAAGGGGTACAAGAGGCCACGAAGGGGGCCGTGAAGGTGCTCGGGCTGGGTCGTCAGCATCAGGATATATGCCTAATAATAAAGCTAGGAAGGCACCGGCTTCACCTGTGACTGAGACTGGGTCACACGATCATGTAACTGGGGATGACACACTGTCCCAAGCTATGTTGCTAATTCTGGAAAGGGTTGCTAGGCCTAATACTGGTATGTTGGCCGTGGGTCGGTTACGGAATGACTCCTGTCTAATAGGGCTGAGATTTTTAGGGGTACCGCTGAAGTTGCCCCTAATGTGGCTGAGTATTGGATTGAGGCCATAGAGAGGATCCTAGATGACCTCGACTGCACCCCAGAGTAGAAATTAAAAGGTGCAGTGTCGTTGCTACGAGATGAAGCCTACCAGTAGTGGCTTACAATGAAAGAGGGTACTCAGCCCGACCGGTTGACTTGGAAAATTTTCAAGACTGCATTCCAAGGAAAGTATGTGGACATTAGTTATGTGGATGCCCAGAGGAGGGAGTTTCTGAATTTGACTCAGGGGGATACATCAGTAGTTGAATATGAGTCTGAGTTTTTGCGACTTAGCCGCTACGCACGGAGGATGGTGGCAACTGAATACGAGCATTGTGTTTGGTTTGAGGACGGCTTCAGGGATAGTTTAAGGATTCTGATTGCTCCACAGAGGGAGTGAGATCTTTCTATTTTGATGGATAAGGCGAAGATCGCCGAGAATGTGAAGTGTACTGAGTGCTAGAGTCGTGAGAAGGAAAAAGGGTAGAAATAAGAGGGATTTGAAGCCCTCAAGTTCATTTCAAAGGCCTAAGAAAAATGCCAGAGTTGATGGGGTAGTCAGGTTTGGGCTCTTTGTACTAATTGTGGGAGACGCCATCAAGGTGAGTGCTGGAAAAGGTTAGAGGCATGTTTGAGGTGCAAATCTATGGAGTACCATATCAGGGATTATCCACGAAGGCCCGATCAGATACAAGGTATGGGTATGGGTACTGTACAGCTGTCAAGAGGTGTTTAGGAGTGACCGAGAGGCCGTGGTCAGGCCTGAGGTGGAAATGGTATGGGCCATGGTCGTGGAGTATCGGGCAGAGGTGCTGGTCATACTGAGCGAGGCAGTTGGCACTAGTTTATGTTGCACGTCGCTGAGAGGATGAAGACACCCTAGATGTTATTACGGGTACATTCTTTAACCATATTGTACCTTATACTGCATTGATTGATGTTGGGTCTACGCATTCGTATATAGCATGCACTGTATCTGAGACTTTGGGTATCATGGTTGAAAACACTGCGAGTGAGGTTATTGTGTTGAGCCCATTAGGGTAGTCAATGAGAGTGAATAAACTATTTAAGGATATAGGTTTGGAGATTCAAGGAATGATCTTTTTAGAGGATATAATGGAACTCCCTTTTGGAGAATTTGACTTAATATTGGGTGTGAACTGGCTGGTTAAGCATCAGCTAAATTTGGACTGTACTGTAAAACGATTGGTACTAAAAAATGCAAAGGGTGATGAGTTAGTTGTGATTGGGGAGCGTCGGAATTATCTGTCAAATGTGATTTCTACACTGAAGGCTGAGATTAGTTCGTAAGGCTTGTGAGGCGTATCTAGCCTACATTGGTGTTTCAAATTCTAAGGTTTCTTTGGTTGAAAAGATCAAAATAGTTAAGGATTTTCTAGATGTTTTTCCCGATGAGCTACCTTGGTTAATCGTGAAGTCGAGTTTCAGATTGAGCTCCTGCCTGGTACAGCTCTAGTGTACATTGCCCCTTATCGAATGGCACCGAAGAAGCTTGTGGAGCTTAAAGCTCAAATTCAAGAGTTACTAGATCGAGGGTTCATCCGCCCTAGTGTGTCCCCATGGGGAGCACCGGTCTTATTTGTAAAAAAGAAGGATGGAACCATGCGTATGTGTATTGATTATCGACAACTGAATAAATTGACCATTAAGTGTAAGACCCCCTACCGAGGATAGACGATCTATTCACCAGTTCCAAGGAGCTTCTGTCTTCTCTAAGATTGATCTTCGATCGGGGTACCATCAACTGAGAGTCAAGGAGACTAATGTTTACAAGACAACATTTAGGACTCACTATGGTCATTACGAGTTCCTAATGATGCCATTCGGATTGACTAATGCACCAGTGATTTTTATGGATTTGATGAACCGAGTGTTCCAGTCCTACCTGGATCAGTTTGTAGTGGTGTTTATAGATAACATTTTGGTGTATTCGAGAACTGAAGATGAACATGATGCACATCTTCGAGTGGTTCTGCAAATTCTGAGGGAAAAAAAACTGTACGCTAAATTCAACAAGTGTGAATTTTGGCTACGAGAGGTAACTTTTTTGGGTCATATGGTATCTGCTAAAGAGATTAGGGTTAATCCTCGGAAAATTGAAGTTGTTCTGGATTAGAAGTAGCCTAAGTTGGTATCTGAGATTCGAAGTTTTCTGGGTCTGGCAGGGTATTATAGACGTTTTGTGAAGGGGTTTTCGTTGATTGCTGCACCTCTGACTAAGTTTTTGTGTAAAGGGGTGCCATTTAATTGGATCGATAAACAAAAAGAGAGTTTTGGAAACTTAAAAAGGTTCTGACTAAGGCCCCTGTCTTAATACAGCCAAAGATTGGAAAAGAATTCACTGTCTACAGCGATGCATCACATGTTGGTTTAGGATGTGTGTTGATGCAAGAGGGTAAGGTAGTGGCATATGCGTCTCGCCAGCTTAAGAAGCATGAGGTGAACTATCCGACACATGACTTGGAGTTGGCTACGGTGATATTCGTACTGAAAATTTGGAGCATTACTTGTACGGTGAGAAGTGTATCATTTACACAGATCACAATTGTAACACCCCGTACCCGAGACCGTTGCCGGAGTCGGACACGAGGGGTTCACAGACTAAATTCGCTTACTATCGCAGTCCATTTTAAAAATTTCTAGACAGCTGGCTAACTGTGTCGCTATCACCTTAAAAATCATATCTTGAGTTTCACAACTCGAAAATCAGTTTTGTGATTTTTCCCTGAAACTAGACTCATATTTCCATCTACATATTTTTTTCTAGAATTTTTAGTCAGGCCAATTAGTACGGTTTATTAGTTAAATTCTCCCCTGTTACAGGGTGCAACTACACTAACATTCATGCATTACAATTCTGATATCTCCCTGTACAGGGCTTCAATACTGATTCTGTTTGTTTCTATAGAAACTAGACTCAGAGAGGAATCTATACATATATGGCATGACTCCTAATTATCTCTGGTTAATTTATAATGAATTTCCAAAGTCGGAACAGGGAATCCAGAAACCGTTCTGCCCCTGTCTCACGAAAACCTAATTATCTCTTAACATACCACTCATATGACCGTTTCGTTTCTTCCATATGAAATTGGATTCATAAAGGTTAATTTAAATAATTTATTCACTATTTAATTCTATTCCTACTATTTTTAGTGATTTTCTAAATCTACATCACTGCTGCTGTCAGCATCTGCCTTTAAGGTAGACTTTACCTATTTCATAGTTTCCATGATTCAACTAGCCCTTTTAGCATAAATAGCACAAATTATGATAGTGATTAACCATTCCCATGGCCAATCCTTGTTAAGCATATCCAGACCTATCAATAACCATATCCATACCAAATGATTATAACATTATGCTCAAACATATATAAGCCATTTTCGCATGGCTATCCAAAATTATACAAATCCAAAGGGTCCATGACCCACTACAAAAAGGGTAGTCCTATACATGCCATTTTCAGAGTTCAACCAAAAGTGTACCAAAAGGGCTTTGATAGTGTGGGCGACTTCGACTTCAGTAATCCCGAGTCCGATAGCTGACGAACCAAAATCTATAAAATAGAGATTCAAAGAACGGAGTAAGCATTTAATGCTTAGTAAGTTTTAAGCAAGACAAAGTGTTCTCAATCACTATTATTGGTCATTCATTTCAACTGTTCGATGAAGTTAGTCTAGAGCTTCATCTCGATCTATAATATCATTAAACGCAACACTTGGCTGCCACATATATACTTTCGAATAATAATGACCTAGATGGTCAAATATTTCCAAAGCACATTCTCACATTTGGAGTTATAATATTAATCACATTTACCTACCTCTTTGATACTGATAATTCACCTCGAAATCACTCCACCGATGAGTAAGTAATACGTACCTGAACATCTTGAATACATAATACTTATTTGATGGTAACTTAATGCAGATACTCAATATCAAAGTCTTACTTGAATCCTAGCATTTAGCCGTCGGGTCTTTAAAGCTCAGATATAGTACGAGCACGAAGCCTACGGACATTAATCAGGATAATATTCTCGCATAAAGCCTGCGGGGTTTTAACCCGGATATAGTACTGACACAATTGCCCTTCGGGACTTATCACATTTATACACTTTCACATCCATCACGTTGGCCACTCGGCCCTGTCACATATATACACTTTCACATTCATCACATCGGCCATTAGGCCTTATCACATATATACACTTTCACATTCATCACATCGGCTATTAGGCCTTATCACATATATACACTTTGACATTCATCACATCGGCCATTAGGCCTTATCACATATATATACACTTTCACATTCATCACATTGGCCATTCGGCCTTATCACATATATATACACTTTCACATTCATCACATTGGCCATTCGGCCTTATCACATATATATACACTTTCACATTCATCACATTGGCCATTCGGCCTTATCACATATATACACTTTCACATTCATCACATCGGCCATTAGGCCTTATCACATATATATACACTTTCACATTCATCACATCGGCCATTAGGCCTTATCACATATATATACACTTTCACATTCATCACATTGGCCATTCGGCCTTATCACATATATATACACTTTCACATTCATCACATTGGCCATTAGGCCTTATCACATATATATACACTTTCACATTTATTCAAATATACTTCACATACCACATATACTATCATGTACAGACTTGGTCTTGGCCGAATCTACATCCATCACTTTCCAATGAATAATTCAATTTTATGCCATACTATCATTTCATGTTCGAATACTCATAAGCTTACAATATCACGATTTATAATTCAAGTATGGGTTTAATCAATAGCTTATGAGCAACTAAAACAAGTTTTATCCATGTTTACAAAAAATCACATATTCACTACGAGCTGTTTTCCTGAGCAATGGTCACTAAATTATTTATAACCGGAGCTACAAAACTCCAAATCACTTGCTGTTAATTTTTCCTGAATATAGACTCGTATATATTCCATCCATAAAATTTCCAGAATTTTAGGTTTGGCCAATCAATACCAGATTTTTCTTAAAGTTTCCCCTGTTTCACTGTTTGACTAATCTGACCACTCTTCACTACGAATCAAATTTCTCATTTTACAGAATTCAAAATGTGTTGTATTTGATTTCATATGAAACTAGACTCATTAAGGAGTCTAAGCATATAAATTTTATCTTATAACCATTTTTGTACAATTTATAATGATTTTCTAAAAACAGAACAGGGGATTTCGGAGTCATTCTGACACCGTCTCACACAACTTTAAATATCTCTTTATAGGAAATTTGTTTGCTCACAAGGTCTCTTTTATAAGAAACTAGACTAATTAAGCCTTGATTACATATTTTATTCAGCCTATAATTCCACACCAACAATTTATAGTGATTTTCTAAAATCACGTTACTGCTGCTGTCCAAAGCAAATTATTACAATTTGCTCTTAACTTTCCAAGTCCGAACACATATGAACTTACCATTTGAGTTTAAGACATATCATGGCCACATCATATCTTATTAAATCAACTCATTATGTCCTATTATGATTGAATTTACTCAACGTTTAATCACTTAAAACTTACCTCGGAAGTGGTCGACGACTAGATATCCACGGCTATTCGTTTACTTTCTCTTTATGCAAAATTGCCCCTCTATGCTCTTGAGCTTAATTAACAAAATTTAAACTATTTTAATCACCTTTTTATATCATTAAAAACAACAAGGTAAATCTTCTCAATGAAACTCATACATAAGGCAACACCTCGATACATCTGTACACATTCGGTATTTCATAGAAACCATCCCAAATACATTTACCTAGGTATCACCATGTCGCCTTATATACATATACTAGTTATGTGGTCAATTTTTCCGATGACCTATGCATATAACTAATTACACCTTTAATAATATTCACAAAGCCGATTATCCACATGACTACCTTAGCATATTATTAGTTAGCTTCTTATCCAAATTTGCCATAAAGAAAATTAACTCATATCCCCTCAAGTGCATAAGCAATTGCATCCAAAGGACACTTTAAATGCATGTTATGAAGGTAACCGAATGCACATATATTTATACCAAGGCATCATATACTTCAAACCAACTATCAAGGCATAAAGCCGAACCTTCAAAATCAATTATCAATACACGTTCAAACATGCCCTCATACAAATATACAAGTTCTCCCTTGGTTAAACTAAATCATGCTTTAAGGTTTAATGTTCATCTTTAACACAATTACCACACTTCAAACTAAATTTTCAGCTTCATATATCCCACACCAGATTTTTTTTTCCATGCTCAATTTCCATGGCCGAATGAAATTATGCCCTAATTCATGAACTTAAACAACATTGGCCAACTTTCCAAGCTCATTTGAGCCATCAAGCACATTTAGTTTGTTCATACTCAACTAGAATCAATTATCCTCCCAAAATCATCAAACATACAAAATATACCCCATTAAGCTCATGACCGATTGCTACATGCTTCATGAACACAAAAATTTTCACATGGGTCTTGTTGCAAGCTTCAAAACCAACCAAAATTCACAACTTTTCAAAGAAAATAACATGAACCTTACCTTATTTGAAGCCTTCTTTTGCCGAATGCCCTAAGCTCAAAGGTTTCTATTTTCTTTCTCAACTCACAGCAAGAAGAAGAAGAAAATGGCCTTGTTATTTTCACCTCAAACATGTTTTTTCATTTATTTCATTAACTTTTATTATATTCTTTCTCCCATAACACACTAACACAACATGCTTCCAACATGTTTCACCCCATAGCATTTTGTCCACTCCCATGCTCATGGCCGGCCACTACTAATTAGGGGGGAAATTGACATGCAAGTCCACCCTTTTTATTTCATGCACTAATAGATCCTTATGTTTTGACCTATCAAATTTCAAAAGTGTCACACATAAGTCCTATTGACTAAATTCACATGCAATTTACTAAATCAGAGCTTAAAACTTTCACACATTCGTATTCACATATAATAGTCATAAAATATGACGGCTAATTATTTTTATGACTCGATTTTGCGGTCCCGAAACCACTTTTTGACTAGGGCCAAATTAGGGGTGTCACAACAAGAGCCTCAAGTATCTCCTCACTTAGAAGGAGCTAAACTTAAGGCAGCGTAGATGGATTGAGCTGCTTAAGGATTATGACTGTTCGATTGAATACTATCCAGGTAAGGCTAATGTGGTAGCCGACGCACTTAGCCGTAGGGTTATGACTGATCTGAGGGTGATGTTTGCTCGTCTCAGCTTATTCGATGATGGTATTTTGTTGGCTAAACTTCAGGTTAAACCGAAGTAGATTGAATAGATTAAGGGTAAGCAGTTGGAGGATGAGTCACTAAGTCTTCGTTTCTGACAGATTAAGAGTGGTGGCACATCAGATTTTGGACTGAATAGTGAAGGGGTACTCTGTTTTCGTGGGAGAGTCTGTGTACCGAAGAATACTGATCTGAGACAGTCTATACTGCAAGAGGCACGTAGTAGTCCTTATGCTATGAATCCTACCGGGAATAAGATGTACTGAGTCCTTCGTGAGTTATATTGGTGGCCAGGTTTTAAGCGTGAAGTTATTGACTTTGAGGGAAAATGCCTTACTTGTCAACAGATTAAGGCTGAACACCAGTTGCCTTCAAGGCTGCTTCAGCCAGTTCAGATTTCGCTGTGGAAGTGGGAGAAAGTGACTATGGACTTCGCTACTGGTCTGCCCTTAACACCTACTAAGAAGGATTTAGTATGGGTCATTGTGGATCGATTGACCAAATATGCCCATTTCATAGTTGTTCGTACTGATTACTCATTGCAGAAGCTGGCTAAACTGTATGTGTCTGAGATAGTCCGGCTGCATGTGGTATCGATTTCCATAATATCTGATAGAGATCCTCATTTCATATCTTGATTTTGGAAGAAGTTAGACGAGGCTTTGGGTACAAGGTTGGACTTTATTATGGCGTTCCATCCTCAGACAGACGGTCAGTCAGAGAGGGTGATTTAGATACTAGAGGATATGTTAAGGAGTTGTGTGATTGACTTCCATGGTAGTTGGGAGTATTACTTGCCATTGGCAGAGTTTGCATACAACAATAGCTACAGTCTAGCATACAAATGGCACCTTACGAGGCATTATATGGTTGTAGGTGTCGTATTCTTTCGTGTTGGACTAGGTTGGGTGAGCGGCGTGTTCCGGGCCCTAAGTTGGTTTCTAATACTGAGGATAAAGTTAGATTAATTCGGGAGCGAATGAAGGCAGCATCAGACTGATATAAGTCATATGCAGGTCTGAGACGTAAGGAAATTGAATATTTTGTAGGAGACTTCATTTTTCTCAAGGTCTTGCCATGGAAGAAGGTACTGAGCTTTGGACGGAAGGACAATCTAAGCCCTAGGTTCATTGGGCCCTACCGTATAATAAAATGTGTGGGACCGATTGCCTATCAACTTGAGTTACCTCCAGAGTTGGATTGAATTCATGATGTGTTCCACATCTCTATGTTGATGCACTACTGCTCTGATCTTGCCATATTATCTCGACTGAGGAAATTGAGGTTAGACCTGATCTAACTTTTGAGGAGGAGCTAGTGCAGATTCTTGAGCGTGATGTAAAGGTGTTAAGGAAGAAGTCTCTTCCACTGGTTAAGGTACTTTGGCGTAACCACAGCTCTAAGGAAGCCACGTGGGAACCTGAGGAGGCGATGCAACAATAATACCCTGATCTGTTTTGACTAGGTAAATTTCGAGGCCAAAATTTTCTTTTAGGGGGTGGAGTTGTAACGCCCTAAAAATCTAAGTGTTTATCTATTTTTGCATGTTGTGTTGCAAATGCATGTCTGCTTTAGTGGTTGATTGTCCTGAAGAGTGTTGGAGAAGTCCTGAGTTCAAACCTTGGCTTATGCAAAATTTTTGTTTTAATTGAATAAAACCTTTACTGCTAGATAGTGGGTTCTTACATAATTGTGGGAAAAACAAGTCATAAAAAGCCTGTTGGTCCAGGGGATAGTGGCATGTTGCTGCTACTAGGGAACTTGAGTGCGAGTCCTACTGCGCGCAAGGGGTGTTTTCTTTTGCTAGTTGTTGTGCGAGAGATTGTATGTTAGTGGAACTCTGATGCTTGGATGGTTGAAGTGTTTGAAAGGTTACGGGTTTGTGTTACAGAAATTTAGGAGGAAAAAGGAGGGATTTAGATGATGATCGGTTGAGGATGTTGTGGAGAGATCTTAGGAGGAAATCAAGAGGATGTGAAGTGGGGGAGTGTTGGTGCCAAATGGGAACTCTAGGTACACAAGGGAATTCGGATGGAGTGTAGTAGGTTTCTTTTCTCCATTTCGTTTGTTACCAAGTTTTTCTCTTTTTGCTTCTTTGCACTTTTGGTTTGGCAGGCCGACTTTTGCTAGGTGTCTTTCAGGTACTCTTGTTTTTACGTTTAGGTACAACTTTAATCTTCCTTTTAGTCAATTGGTTAGCCGACTTCCTTTGCCATTCTTTCTGTCTGTCTCTTTCGCAAATTGAACTTTTTGGTTGGGCGGATTCCTTTTTGTTCTCCCCTCTCTTGAGCTTTGGTTGATTTCTTCATCATTCCCTCTTATCACTTTTGGTTTTAGATTTTACCTTCTTCCTTCCACAATCGATTGTGCCTTAGACCGAATACCTCATCTCCCTCTTCTTCTGCTCTCTCTCGATCTCTTCCCTTTTCACTGGTGTGTTCGTCGAATGTTATTTGGTAAGTCCCTGCTTTGTCTCTGCTTTTTTGACTTTTCTTCTATTTGCTCTGCATGTTGATTCTTATCTTATTTCTCTTGGTTATGGTGTTCTTTCGGGTTTAACTAATTCTCGAGGAGTGAAAGAGTTCTCTAGTGTTACAAAAACGATTAGAGCCTTTCTCTCGTTTCTTGATTGGAGATAATACTATTCATTTTGATTGTTCTGAACTGTGATATTTTGGCTAGGGTTGGTATTGGTCGAATACTTCTTTCCCTTGTTTTGGGGTTTGCGTTTTCTATAGGTTGATGTACGTTGATTCAACCCATATGTGTAAGCAACTTGAATAATAAATTCGCTTAATATGCAGATAACCATCAAGGAGTTTGTTATCAACCTTCATCATCGATTTAAGCGGGCTAAAACCACACTCGTTCAATCAAGGCAAGTATCAATATGATTTTGAGATGGGTGTTTAAAAGAGGGTGTTTAACCTTGTTGATTAAAGGGCTAATCAGGTGTCTTGATTGAATATAGGTTTGGTGGTCGTGGGCTTCTGCGCGTACTCACAAATAGATGTGTAACCACACTGCAATAACTTTTAATTAGCCAAAGCCGAAAAATATGTCTATAGACGCTACACGAGTGTGAGCGTTTGATTGCAGAGGCCACCACTCGAGTAAACGACACGGACGTGTGGAGATTATTGGGCCAAGCTGTGTAGTCCACACGGCCAAGGCCACTTTTAGGCTTTATGGGCCACAGAGGCGTGTGGGGCCACATGGGCCGCATTATGGGCTTTGGTACCCTTATCACTGTTTGATTGTTAAGGTTGCATAGGTAGTCCGAGATGATTGTGCATCTACTGTTGGGTCGGTAAGTACGCTTAGACCCCATACTGATGAAATGACTGTTATACCCCTACAAGGTAAAATGGTTGATATACCTCTATGATATGTATGACTGTATCGAGCATGGCATTCTTGCATATTCGTATGATATTATGACATGACATGTTGTATGGGGGTGGGTTTGATATATTTGGAGGAAGTATACTGTACTGGCAGCTCTACTGTAATCACTATTTAGTGCCGTAACCGGTGCTATATTTTGGAGTGTAGAGATTGGTGGGTCGATTTAATCCTCAATGGAGTGTAAGGCTGGACGGAGTGGAGTGTAGAGGATGGATGGGTAGGATTTTTTATTGCATTATTGTTACTGTTACTGTACTGGGCTAAGGCCCACATTGATACTAATACTGTAATGGGCTATGGCCCTAACTGATATTGGACCGTCACTTAAACGGGCTTAGGCCCAAATTGTTTTTGCCTACGGTCTGGCGGATTAATGTAAAGGGATTACACACTGAATTTTTCATAAACTCACCCATCTGCTTTGCTATGCAGGTAATCCTTCGGCGGGTCGGTGCTGCGAGGGACTCGATGGAGCCCACACAACTACTTTTGCTACTATTTTAAACTTTTATTCTTTTAGCTATTTAATTTGGTTATTTTCTATGTAATAAGGCCTCTTTAAATTTGTACTTTAATTTGGGATTTACTTATTTTGATTGTATCTGCTAGTAGTAGGACGCGAGTTTTCAAAAGGATAAATATTTTCTAAAACACCACGCTATTACAACATATTTTAAAAAGCTTCCGCAACAACATTTGTTTTTAAAGAGTAATAACAATCCGAAATGATTAACTTTTTCTAAACCTACTTGAGTTTTTTTTTCACAATGATTAAGATACCTAAAAGTTTGTAAAAGATCAGTACATGAGTTTTCATATAGTACGGGCTTTTCGAACATAACGATGCTTTTCAAAACACACTTCAATGTGACATCATAGATTCGACCATAACATCCAGGCCGAGTTTGGGGTGTTACAATAAAAAAATAATTATTTAAAATTTGGGGTGTTACAATACAAAAATAATTATTTAAAATTTGGGGTGTTACAACTTTACCCCCTAAAAGAAAATTTCGGCCTCAAAATTTACCTGATCAAAACAGATGAGGGTATTGTTGTTGTATCGCCTCCTCAGGTTCCCACATGGCTTCCTCAGAACTGTGGTTACACAAAAGTACAATAACCAGTGGGATAGACTTCTTCCTCAGGACCTTTACATCACGGTCTAGCATCTAAA
This sequence comes from Gossypium hirsutum, assembly GCF_007990345.1. Classification (NCBI taxonomy): domain Eukaryota; kingdom Viridiplantae; phylum Streptophyta; class Magnoliopsida; order Malvales; family Malvaceae; genus Gossypium; species Gossypium hirsutum. Next base: position 30,554,502 of record NC_053426.1, on the reverse strand, counting down.
CTGGCTCTTCCTCAAAGGTCAGATCTGGTCTAACCTTAATCTCCTCAGTCGAGATAATATACGTCAGATCAGAGAAGTAGCACCTTAACATAGAGACGTGTAACACATCATGAATCCGATCCAACTCTAGAGGTAGCTCTAACTGATAGGAAGTTGGTCCCACACGTTTCAATATACGGTAAGGCCCAATAACCCTAGGGCTCAACTTGCCCTTCCATCCAAATCTCAATACCTTATTCCATGGCGAGACCTTGAGAAAAATGAAGTCCCCCATAGAATACTCAATCTCCTTACGCTTTAGATCCGTATACGACTTCTGTCTATCTGATGCCACCTTCAATCGATCCCGAATTAATCTAACTTTGTCCTCAGTATTTGAAACCAATTCAGGGCCCAGAACATGGCGCTCGCCAAATTTAGTCCAACACGAAGGAGTACGACACCTACGACCATATAATGCCTCATATTGTGCCATCTGTATGCTAGACTGGTAGCTATTATTATAGGCAAACTCTGTAAATGGCAAGTAGTCCTCCCAACTGCCTCGGAAATCTATCACACAACTCCTTAACATGTCCTCCAGTATCTAAATCACCCTCTCTGACTGACCATCTGTCTGAGGATGGAACGCAGTATTGAAGTCAAATCTTATACCCAAAGCCTCGTGTAACTTCTTCCAGAACTGAGACGTGAAGCGAGGATCTCTATCAGATATTATTGAAACTGATACCCCATGCAGTCTTACAATCTCATATACATACAGTTTAGCGAACTCTGCAAAAAGTAATCGGTACGAACTGGTATGAAATGGGCAGACTTGGTCAATCGATCTACGATGACCCATAACGAATCCTTCTTAGTAGGCGTTAAGGGCATCCCACTAACAAAATCCATAGTTACTCTCTCCTACTTTCAAAGCGGAACCTTAACTGGCTAAAGCAACCCTAAGGGTAACTGATGTTCAGGTTTAACCTGCTGACAAGTTAGACATTTCCCCACAAAATTGGGAACTTCACGTTTAAGACCCAGCCACCAATATAACTCACGAAGGTCTTGGTACATCTTATTTCCACCAGGATGCATAGCATAAGGACTACTATGTGCCTCTAGCAGTGTAGACTGTCTCAAATCAGTATCTTTTGGTACGCAGACTCTCCCACGAAAACAAAGCACCTCTTCACTATTCAATCCAAAATCTGATGTGTTACCACTCTCAATCTGTCGGAATCGAGGACCCAGTGACTCGTCCTACCACTGCTTACCCTTAATTTGGTCAATCAATGTTGGTTTAACTTGAAGCTCGGCCAATAGTCTACCATCCTCAAATAAGCTGAGACGAGCAAACATCGCCCTCAGATCAGTCATAGCCCTACGGCTCAGTGCGTCAGGCACCACATTGGCCTTTCTAGGATGGTATTCGATCGAAAAATCATAGACCTTAAGCAACTCGATCCATCTACGCTGCCTAAGATTTACACCTCTCACCATATAGGTAATGCCTCCAAATCTTTAGTGTGAATACCACTGCAGCTAACTCCGAGTCACGCATTGGGTAATTCATTTCATGCGTCTTAAGCTGGTGAGATGTATATACTACGACCTTACCATCTTGCATCAACACACATCCCAAACCAACATGTGATGCATCGTTGTAAACAGTGAACTCTTTCCTAGACTCTGGCTATATCAAGACAGGGGCCTCAGTTAGAACTTTCTTAAGCTTCTCATAAGTCTCTTGTTGCACATTAGTCCAATTAAATTGCACACCCTTATGTAACAACATAGTTAGAGGTGCAGAAATCAATGAAAACCCTTCAACAAATCGTCTATAATACCCTGCCAGTCCCAGAAAGCTACGAATCTCAGATACCGTCTTAGGCAGCTTTCAGTCCAAAATAGCTTCGATTTTCTGAGGATCAACCCTAATCCCTTTAGCAGATTCCACATGGCCCAGAAATGCTACCTCTCGTAACCAAAACTCACTTACTGAACTTGGTGTACAGTTGTTTCTCCCTCAGAATCAACAGAACCACTTAGAGATGTGCATCATGTTCATCTTCAGTTCTCGAATATACTAGAATGTCTGTAACATCCCGAAATAGGGCCTAAATGGAAAAGTGGTTGTGAAAGCACAAATCTGAGGTAGAAAAATTTATTTTATATTATTTTGAGGTTCATGATATGATTGCATGATTTTGTGAAAATTTCGTGATGAAATTCTATGCATAAAGTGCTTAAGTTGAGATTAGGGACTAAATCGAATAATTTGCAAAACTTGCATTCTAGAAGTTTTTAGTATGAAATTGTTTTGGAATATTAATTAGGAGGGTTTAAATAACCATTTGACCAATTTCTAAGTCCATGGACAAAATAGGACATGGATGGAATTTTTGAAAGTTTAATAAGGAAGGGCATTTTGGTCATTTGGATATTAAATGAAATAAAAAGGGAAAAATAACACAAAATTCATCATCTTCTTCATTAGCACGAAATTTCAAGGGTTCTCCATAGCCAGGGTTTGTTTCAAGCTTTCAAGCTCCATAATAAGTGATTCCAAGCCCCGTTTTTAATGTTCTTTACGTTTTCGGAGTCCCGGTAGCTCGATAAAGCTTATGCTAGCAATAATTTAAGTTAGGGTTCATATTTGGAAAAATACCCATAGGTGAAAAGTGTTTATTTTGATGTTTTGTGATAGAATTTAAGGTTTTAAATTATGTTAGACAACTTGTGCTACTCGGTTTTAAGTGAAAACGAGTAAAAGGGCTTAACCGGTAAAAATACCTAATAGTCATAAGTACATGTTAGAGTGTGAATTTGATGTTGTCATAGAAGGGGAAAATGATCAGCATGTCATAAAACATAAGAAAATAGGATGAAGTTTAAATTACGAGCCTTGGGGCAAAAGTGCAAATATGTGAAAGTTTAGGGGCAAAAATGTAATTTTGCCAAAGTTTGGGTCAAGGACTGTTTTGATAAATGTGAATATTAAATAAGTTAAATTTTCTATTATAGATCAAGAAGAGCGAAATTCAGGAGTAGATCGGGGAAAAGAAAAAGTAAAGGACTAAATTGTAAAGTTTAGTCACATTTTGTATCAAGGTAAGTTTACAGTAAATATATGCAATATTCTTTTATTTCACATTATTATTGTCAATTTCTAGCATTTATATACTTATTTTTTTCTGAGAATAATTAAAATCGAATTAAAGACGAAGTGACAGAGAAAAAGCATTAGGAAGCCCCGTTTGAACCTTAGGAATGTTAGGATATTGGGGTTGACAGGACAGGACAGGACAGAAATGAGCCATGTAAGTCCATATCAGATATATGGCTTTGGAGACAGGAATGAGCCATGTAAGCCCATATTAGATATATATATGGCATTGGAGATAGGAATAATTCATGTAAGTCCATGTCGAAAACATGGTATTGGTAGGATATTGATAGACAGGAACGACCCTAGTATCTTTAGTATTTCGAGTGGTTCAACGGGTCATTTTACACGTTAAATTACAGTGAATTATCAGCAAAAAGGGAAGGTAGATTATATTTATGAATAGTGAAAGGTCAGGTAAGAAAGAAGGTAAGTGAGTAAAGAATAAGGTAGAAAATGAGAAGTAAAGAAAGTTTATGAGGCTAGGTGACATTATGTATAATTATTCATTATGTTGAATGTTGTAATTTATTTGCTTGTAAGCTTACTAAGCCTAGTGCTTACTCTCTTTATTTTCTTTTTCTTATAGTTTTTATCAAGCCACTCGGGGATCGAAGGAAACGTCGGAGACCCGATCACACTATCGAAGAAATCACATTGGTATAGTTAGACGTTTCGTTTTGTGTATGGCATGTATAGGAACTTGGTTTCTTTTGATATGATATGATCAATGAATGATGTGTAAATACTTGCTAGTGATTAGCTAATAGAGTGGCTGATGATATACATGTTTAATAGTATGTATGATTAAGTAGTAACTATCACATGAAAACTAAGAAAAATGTGAAAGTAACTTAAAAACAGATTCAAGTATCAGAAATAACGGGATTTTGAAAAATCACAAGAAATTGTAGTGACATGATTTGATGGTGAATAATATATAAAATTAAAGCTCGTTGTGTTTATTTTCATATGGAATAAGCAAAATAGGTAAAGGTTTTGTATTTTATGGGTATCTGAGTTTTGGTGAAATAGGGCCAGAGCAATTTCTGGATCCCCTGTTCCAAATTTAGAAATTCACCATAAATTTTACAAAAATAATTAGGTGGTGTAATTTATATTGTTAGAATCCTTATTAAATTTAGTTTTAATAGAAACAACCGGTATAGTCATATGATTTTTTTACAGAGAGAAAAGTGGTTCATAGTAAGTAGAGGCCAGTGCAGTCGAATTCTGAAACAGGGGTAACTTTAACTAATAAACTGTACTAATTGGCTAAGTTAAAAATTCTAGAAAAAAATTAGTAGATAGATATATGAGTCTAGTTTCAGGAAAAATTTACGGATCTTAATTTTGAGTTTTGAAACTTGAGAAATGAATTCTTAAGAAACCATGATGCAGAAAAATAGTTTATTCCGAAAATTAAAATAAGTGGTTTAGAGTTGTTTAAAAGGTAAGATAAGTTTAGTAACACCTCAAGCTTGACTCCGGTGACGGTTTTGGGCGTGGGGGTGTTACAATGTGATCAATAAAAACTACTATGAACCGATCCAGAGAAGGCTAGAACACTCGATTCATCAGATTCATAAAAGCCGCTGGTGCATTCATCAGTCCAAACGGCATCACTAGGAACTCGTAATGACCATAACGAGTCCTAAACGTTGTCTTATACACATCAGTCTCTTTAACCCACAATTGATGGTACCCCAATCGAAGATCAATCTTAGAGAAAATCAAAGCTCCTTGAAACTGGTCAAATAAATAGTCTATTCTTGGTAGGGGGTACTTGTTCTTAATAGTCAATTTATTCAATTGCCGATAATCAATGCACATACGCTGGATCCATCCTTCTTTTTCACAAATAAAATCGGTGCTCCCCACGAAGACACACTAGAGCAGATGAACCCTCGATCCAGTAATTCATGAATCTGAGCCTTAAGCTCCACAAGCTCCTTTGGTACCATTCTGTAAGGGGCGATGGGTACCGGAGTTGTACCAGGTAGGAGCTCAATCCCAAACTCAACTTCACGGTTTGGAGGTAACCCAAGTAGCTTATTGGGAAACACGTCTGGAAAGTCTTTAACTATTCTGATATCCTTAATAGAAGAACCTTCAGAGTCTGAAACACTGATGTACGCTAGATATGTGACACCCCTAAAGTGACCCTAATCAGAAAGTGGTTTCGGGACCACTAAACCGAGTCATAAAGATAATTAACCGTCATAGTTTATGCTCATTATATGTACATATGCATGTGTGAAAATTTCATGTTTGAATTTTGTTAATAGTAAGTGAATTTTATCAAATAGGACTTATGTGAGAAAATTTGGAAATGTGCTAGGCAAATGTAAAGTGGCCTAATAATGCATGTTGTGAAATGATGGGTTTGCATGTCAAATTACCCAAAATTAAAGCATAGTGGCCGGCCATGCTATGGGTGGAAACATGTTGCAAACATGTTGTGTTAGTGAGTTATGTTAGAAAGAATAAAAAAAGGGGTTAGGATTAAAGTAATGCAAAAAGGTGGAGTGATGAAAAAAAAAATGGTCTCATCCATGCCCCTCCTTTTCCGTGAATGGAAGAAAGGAAACAAAGAAAAAAAAAGTGTTCATCCTTGAACATCTTTGGCCGAATAGAAGAGGGAATGAGCTTGGAGAAAAATCGGCTATGAAGGCTCACTAGATTAAGGTATGTTTAGTGTTGCTTTTAAAGTTCATACATCCCTTGGATGATTAGTCTAAATTCTAACTATCTCATGGATGGATTTGGGATTATTAGAGAGTTAGTATTCGACTAAGAGGCTTCAAAAGTTTTAGTTGAAGCCTTGAGACTATTAGCATGTTAGCTATATGGATGTGTTAAGTTACTTGAAATGCTAGATAAATTTGAACTCCCTACCAAATTCTTTAGGCAACCCATGTTAGAAATTTCGGTATTGAGATGTCTAGATCTTTTGGCCATTGTAGCTATGGAGGAATAAAGTTTTTGTTTCTTGTTAAATTGGATGAATCTTGTTGTATGAGTGCTTGAACAAACTATGATTAAATGGATGCATAGATTCAAAGTGGGAAGAAATGGGCTATTATATTTGATGCTAATGCCGAATATGAAGATGATGAACTTGAATAAATAATATTCAGCTAGCATGATAAGTTATGAAATATTAAGTATATGATATAATTGATTGATGAAGTGGCTAATAGGGATTTCTAATGAAATTGTTGCCAAGGCCGAATGTATCATGAAGTAAATAAAAAAAATTCTAAATGTGCATTATGTGCTTATATGTGTATTCGGCCAGGGAAGTTCGACATGAAACTTTGATAGGTTTGAGAGATGAATGACCGAATGAGCTAGAGGTTATGTATGGATGAATTTTATGCACATGCGTGTGTGTGGCATTAGTAGCTAATGGCATTCGGCATTGTTTAATTAAAATTAGAAATGAATGCTTGAAAGTTAAATAGGTCACTCTAATGACCAAATATGCTAAAAGCTAATATATGGACAAATGATACGAACGAATTGGTTTTTGAAATGTATATGGTTGCCATATATATGTGTTTGATTGAGAAGTAAATTTGTTTGATTTAGCTCAAGAGCCTAGAGGATCAAAGTTGGAGAAGGGAAAGGAAAAAAGTGATCGAAGAGCCGTCGTAATCGTTCGGCAACTTCCGAGGTAAGTTTTAAGTGTTTAAACGTTGAGTAAATTCAATTATAATAGGACATGATGAGTTGATTTAGTAAGATATGATATGGCCATGATATGTTCTAAGCTCAAATGGTAAGTTCTTAAGTGTTTGAGCTTGGGAATTTAAGGGTAATTTGAAATAGTCTGCTTCGGACAGCAGCAGTAACGTGACTTTAGAAAATCACCATAAATTTATGGACTTGAATTAGAGGCTTAATGAGACATGAAATTAAATCTTAATGAGTCTAGTTTCTTATAAAAGAAACCATGTAAGCAAAGGAATTTCCGATAATGAGATATTTAAAGTTGTGTGAGACGGTGTCAGAATGACTCCGAAATCCCCTGTTCTGTTTTAGAAAATCATTATAAATTGTATAAAAATGGTTATAAGATAAAATTTATATGCTTAGACTCCTTAATGAGTCTAGTTTCAAATGAAATCAAATACAACGCATTTTGAATTCTGTAAAATGAGAAATTTGATTCGTAGTGAAGAGTGGTCAGATTAGTCAAACAGTGAAATAGGGGAAAATTTAAGAAAAATCTGGTATTGATTGGCCAAACCTAAAATTCTGGAAATTTTATGGATGGAAGATATACGAGTCTATATTCAGGAAAAATTAACAGAAAGTGATTTGGAGTTTTGTAGCTCCAGTCATAAATAATTTAGTGACTATTGCTCTGGAAAAACAGCTTGTGCTGAATTTGAGATTATGTTGTGAACCTTGATAAACTTGTTTTAGTTGCTCACAAGCTATTGATTAAACCCATACTTGAATTCTAAATCGTGATATTGTAAGTTTATGAGTATTCGAATATGAAATGATAGTATGGCCAAATGGCCGATGTGATGAATGTGAAAGTGTATATATGTGATAATGCCTAATGGCCGATGTGATGAATGTGGAAGTGTATATATGTGATAAGGCCTAATGGCCGATGTGATGAATGTGAAAGTGTATATATGTGATAATGCCTAATGGCCGATGTGATGAATGTGAAAGTGTATATATGTGATAAGGCCTAATGGCCGATGTGATGAATGTGAAAGTGTATATATGTGATAAGGCCTAATGGCCGATGTGATGAATGTGAAAGTGTATATATGTGATAATGCCTAATGGCCGATGTGATGAATGTGAAAGTGTATATATATGTGATAGGGCCTAATGGCCGATGTGATGAATGTGATAAGTCCCGAAGGGCATTTGTGTCAGTACCATATCCAGGTTAAAACCCCGCAGGCTTTATGCGAGAATATTATCACTGATTAATGTCCGTAAGCTTCGTGCTCGTAGTATATCCGAGCTCTAAAGACCCGATGACTACGTGTGGGGATTTTGTCCGGGTAAGACCCGATAACGTCGTGTGGAGATTATGTCCGGGTAAGACTTCGTAATAAGAATTGCTTATAAATATATTCAATGCGAAAGGTTAAACAGGTATGTACTCCAAGTTTATATGTGAGCTTGATTTGCACTAAATCATGAGGTAGTTATGTGACGCATACGAGAGCAATCTATGAGACTATTCCTATGATTATGTGACATCGGATCAGAGTGAGAGGTTATGTGAAATCATACGATATATCTATGTCACATGAGCTCACTTTTATGTGAAAGTTTATCTGCCTATTGTATATGATGAGATGTGCATATTCGGTAAAGGGATGGTATGCCCGAAGGAAGAGTGAAATAAAAATACAAACAACTATGTTATAATTTGATTGTTATCTGTTGACACTGCTTAAAACTTACTAAGCATTGTAATGCTTACTCCGTTTACTCTGTTTCCTCTGTTTTATAGATCTCATTGCGAAGCTACAGGCTCGGGATTGTCAGCAACTAGTCACACTATCACTATCCACTGTTTGGTACTGCTATGTTTTGGATTATCTTATGGCATGTATAAAATAGACTAGTGGCGGAAGAATATTTTGGTTAATGTATATAGCCATACGAAAATGGCTTATATATGTTTGAGCATAATGTTATAATCATTTGGTATGGAATGGTTAATCACTATCATAATTTGTGCTATTTATGCTAAAAGGGCTAGTTGAATCATGGAAACTATGAAATAGGTAAAGTCTACCTTAAAGGCAGATGCTGGCAGCAGCAGTGATGTAGATTTGGAAAATCACTAAAAATAGTAGGATTGGAATTAAATAATGAATAAATTATGTAAACGAACCTTGATGAATCTATTTCATAGGAAAGTAACGAAACGATCATATGGACAGTATGTTAAGAGACATTCTGGTTCTTGTAAGACAGGGCCAGAACGGTTTCTGGATTCCCTGTTCCGACTTTGGAAATTCATTATAAATTAACTAGACATAATTAGGAGTCATACCATATATTTATAGATTCCTCTCTGAGTCTAGTTTCTATAGAAATAAACAGCATTAGTATTGAAGCTCTGTGCAGGGAGATATCCAAGTTGTAATGCGGAAAGGTCAGTGTAGTCGATCCCTGTAACATGGGAGACTTTGACTAATAAACTGTACTAATTGGCCCGACCAAAATTCTAGAAAAAATATGTAGATGGGCATATGAGTCTAGTTTCAGGGAAAAATTACGAAACTGATTTTCGAGTTTTGAAACTCAAGATATGATTTTTAAGGTGACAGTGTCGCAGTTAGCCAACTGCCTGGAAAATTTTAAAATGGACTGCGATAGTAAGCGAATTTAGTCTGTGAACCCCTCGTGTCCGACTCCGGCAACGGTCTCGGGTACGGGGTGTTACAAGATACGCCTCACAACCCTTACGAACCAATTTCTAGGCCCTTAGTGTAGAAATCACATTTGACAAAAAAATTTGACGCTACCCAATTACAACTACCTCGTCACTCTCCGCAGTTTTTAGTACCATCCGTTTAGTAGCACAATCCAAGTCTGTCTGATGTTTCACCAGCCAATCCATACCCAGTATTAAGTCGAATTCTCCAAAAGAGAGTTTCATCAAATCTACTAAAAAGATGGTTCCTTAAATCTCCAAAGGTACATTTCTGAACAATTTATCTACCCTTACTGACTGCCCTAATGGACTCAATACAGTAACCTCATTTGCAGTACTCTCAACCAAGATACCAAAGTCTCAGATACAGTGCATGCTATATAAGAATGAGTAGACCCTATATCAATCAACATAGTATAAGGTACATTATAGATAATAAATGTACCCGTGATAAGATCTAGGGTGTCTCCCTCCTCTCGGCGATGTGCAGCATAAACCAGAGTTTGTTGCCTCACCTCAGTATTACCAGCACCTTTGCCTCGTGCTCTCTGACCACGGCCCAATCTATTACTACCTCTGGCCTGACCACGGCCTCTCGGTGCCTGCTAACCACCCCTCGGTGGCTGTACATTACCCAAACTTATAGCTCGCATCAACTTGGGTCTTAGTGGGCAATCTCTGATACGGTGCTCCAATGATCCACACCTCAAACATGCCCCAATCCTTTTCCAGCATTCGCCTTGATGGTGTCACCCACAATTTGCATAGGGCTACGGTCCAGTAACAGCAATAGGTTCCCCAACTCTGACAGGCCCATCGACTCTGGCCTTTCTCTTAGGCCTCAGAAAAGAACTTGAGGGCTCTGAATCCCTCTTATTCCTACCTCTTTTCTTTTCAAGATTCTGGCGCTCAGCGCACTTCAGATCCTCAGCAATCTTCACCTTATTTACTAACGCAACAAAATCTCACTCCCTCTGTAAAGCTATCAGAACCTGTAGACTATCTCTGAGGCCGTCCTCGAAATGAATGCAGTGCTCATATTCAATTGCCACCATCCAACGAGCATAGCGGCTTAATCATAGAAATTTAGACTCATATTCAGCCACTAATTTATCCCCCTAAGTCAAATTCAGAAACTCCCTCCTCCGGGCACCCACATAACTAGCACCCAAATATTTTCCCTAGAAAGCAGTCTTGAAAAATTCCCAAGTCAAGCGGTCAGCCTGAGTGCCCTCTTTAACTGTAAGCCACCACTGGTAAGCCTCATCCCTCAGTAGTGATACTGCACCCTTTAGTTTCTGCTCTGGGGTGTAGTCGAGGTCATCCATGATCCTCTTTGTGGCCTCAATCCAATATTCAGCCACATTAGGGGCAACTCCAGCAATGCCCCTAAAAATCTCAGCCCCATTAGACTGGAGTCATTCCGTAACCGACCCACGGCCCACAGTACCAGTATTAGGCCCAACGACCCTCTCCAGAATTTGCAACATAGCTTGGGACAGTGCGTCATCCCCAGCCGCACGATCGTGAGACCTAGTCTCAGTCACAGGCGAACCCAGTGCCTCTCTAGCTTCAATGTTAGGCATATAGCCAGATGACAAAGACCCAGCCTGAACACCTCCACGGCCTCCACCGCGGCCTCTTGTACCCCTTCCACGAGTACCTTTGATGCTCATTATAGATTTATGTATTATCTGTATTAGCAATTTTATGCATCAGTTTACAATTCCAGTTTATTAGCGGATATTTTATGAAAAGCAATATCAGTACTTAAGAGCTTGTTTTCGCAGATCGCAGTCTTACTACAGTTTTTGATTTACCTTAAACAGAGTGTTTCAATATAGTCTACTACCTACAGCAGTCTTAGTATTTCAATATTTAATCAAGCAACAGTTTTAGAAAACTTATAGAGTCAGTGCTGGAGACTCGGTGTACCACACATTCAGTAAAACATTTCAAAATACGTTAATTCCTTTTAAATGATTTTTTTTAAAAATTTCTAAGATTTAAGGAAACCCAAATCCACAGTTGAGTTTTGCAACCTGGCTCTAATACCACTAAATGTAACACCCCAAACCTGACCTAGACATTAGGGCTGAGTCAGGCGATGTCATATAGGAGTGTTTTTCGCAAAGTTTGATATCTAAAGAAAACCCTTTTTACATATTTACCTTTGCTACGTATTCTTGATGATGATTTTGAAACATGTCGCTCATAAAATGTTACTCATGTTAAAACGTCTTTAATTTTTAAAAAATTGTCTCTTGCAGAAGCTCTTAAACAATTACGTATTCTTGGCATTTTTTCAAAACATCAGTCTTTTAAAAAAAACGCGTCTTATCCTACTGCTAGCAGTTATGAATAAAAATAATTAAAAGCCTAAATTAAAGATTAAAAATTTATAGAAGCCTTATTACAAAAAAAGATACCCAATTTAAAATACTAATAATTCAAAATTTAATAATGAAGTCCATGCGGTTGTGTGGCCACGTTTGAGTCCCTCGCAGTGCCGACCAGCCTAAGACTGGGGATTACTTGCGTAGATAAACAGAAAGGTGAGTTTATGAAAAATCAATGTATAATCCCTTAAAACATACAATCAATCATGCAGTAGGCAAATACGGTTTAGGCTTAAGCCTATATCAGTAATAGTTCAGTTTCCGTTAGAGACTTAGCCCATTACAGTATCAGTATCAGTGTCGGCCTTAGCCCATTTCAGTAACAGTAATAGTACAGATATGCAATTAGAAATCCTACCCAACCAGCCTCTACACTCCACTCTGTCCAGCCTTACACTCCATGTGGGGATAAATTCAACCCACCCATCCCTACACTCCAAGATAGCACCGGTTGCGACACTAAATAGTGTTTGCACCAGAGCTGCCAGTACAGTACACTTCCTCCAATCATAATAAACCCATCCCCATGCAACATATCATAATATCATAAATGTATGCAATATATATAAAATGACATGCTCAATCAGTCATACATCTCATAAGGGCATAATAGTCATTTCAGCATATAAGGGCATAGCTGTCATTTTATCAATTTTGGGGATCTAGGTATACTTACCGACCCAACAGTAGGTCCACAGTCATCTACGGTGACCCGTGCAACCTTAACAGACAAATAGTAAAAATGGGCCCAAAGACCATATTGCGGGCCCATGTGGGCCTACACGCCCGTGTAGCCCACATAGCCCAGAAATGGCCTTGACCGTGTGAATTACACAACCTGGCCCAACATTCTCCACACATCTGTATGGTTTACCCATGTGGGGCCCACATGTCCATAGGACCACACGGCCTATTTTGGTCCATCATGGCCTAATTCGACCTTAGGCCATGAGATCGCTCATGGCCGGCCTTAACGATCTTACGCCCACGTTTAGGCATTTGGATTACCGCACGAGCGGGCGCACGCTCATATAGCTCAACGGTCACCTATTTCGGATTTTGTCAATTTATGATTATGGTAGGGTTGTTACATACCTGATTGTGAAATTGCAGAACTGGCTCATGAGTACTCCAACTTATCACAAACAGAAGTTTTAGTTAATTGCCTAACAATCGAGTTGCAGCGAACCCTTACCAAAACACTTATTCAAATGATTACCTAACCCTCGCCTTGATCGATCGGTTGAGGCTTACACAAGAGATTGGTTGCAACCCCTAAAGATTACTTGTATTCCAATAGAGACCTGTTATCGATTACCATACCACAAATAGTTTATCCAAGTGTAAAACAACTTACCAAAAATAAAGAACTAAGAATGAGATACAGAACTATTCGGCCAACACCTAAAAGCACACCCTTAAACTCAAGCACAAGATGGAGCAATCGCACCCCTAACAGTAATCAGCAGAGAAAAGAAGTTGTTAGATGAAGGATAATTATAACAGAAAAAAAGAGAAAGAGAAAAAGAACCATTCAGAATGATCAAAGAGCACTTACCTAATCGAAACAACAATAGAGGGATATGCAAAATTCGGCCGAAGTAACCAGATGAGAAGAGGGAAAATCGGTTAGCATAAAATAATTGAAAGAGGGGAGAAGATGCACTCAGTCAAGAGAAAATCAATTGAGGAACGAAAAAGGAAGAGAGAGTCGACCAAAACCCAAGGCTAAAAACCAAAAGATTTTGAGAGAGGGGAAGGAATAGGTATTTGGCCAAAAAGAGAATTGATTGAGAGAGAGAGAGGAGAGGAGAAAAGGCAAAGATGACAATTGAGGGACCTGAAGAGGAATGAAAACCCAAAATTAGAAAAACAAAAAGCACTCCAAAATTTCCTAGCACTATTCGGCCTCTAGAGAACAAAAGAAAGGAACCAAAAAGTTCACAAAACCTGAAATAGAACACTCAAACTCACCAAAACAAAAATTCCTGACTGTCCACTATTCAAAATCGACACACTACTCCCTCTCACCATACTTCCCTTGATTTTCTCCTAAAATCTCTCCTCAAATCCCTCCACCAATCACCCTTCCCTCAAGTACTCAATTTTAATTCCCCTCAACCAACTCAGTGTCTCAGTCAACCTACAACACTCCCATGGCACAGCAGCAAAATAAAACACTCTATTGCTCCCACCAAGATTAAAACCTTAGACCCTAAGGAACATTCCACACGCCCCTATCCGCTAGACCAGCAGGCCTTTTCTGACATGTTTTACCCACATTTATTTAAGAAGCCTACTGACTAAAGACAGGGTTTATTCAAGAAAGAAACAAAATTTTGGACAAGCCAAGGCTTGAACCCAAGATTTCTCAGACACTCCCAGAACACTTAATCACTAAAGCAGATACACAGTTGTGTCACAACCATACAAAAATAATTATTTAAGATTTGAGGCGTTACAATGTAGTTTAGTCATTCTCGTAATTAAACACTTAATCAATAAAATTTTTGTATCAAAATTTTCACACGACATGTCTATCATAGTACGAACCATCTAATAAAATAAAAATAAATTTTATTTTTGGGTCGAATTTGGGGTCCCGAAACCACTGTTCTGATTTCACTAAAAAATGGGCTGTTACAACTCTTCCCCTTAAGCATTTTCATCCTTGAAAACCATACCAGTTAAAAGATTTGAGTATTGCTTCCTCATAGTGTCCTCTAGTTCCCAGGTAGCCTCCTCTATACCATGTCGTTGCCAAAGAACTTTTACTAACACTACCTTTTTATTTCTTAACTCTTTTGTTTCCGAGATAAGATTTTGATTAGTTATTCACTATATCTCATATCAGGCTGTATCTCTACCTCTATCGGAGAGATAAGATGTGAAGGATCGGATCGATACTGTAACGCCCCCACGCCCGAGACCATCACCGGAGTCGAGCTTGAGGGCTTACCGAACATAATTTATCAATTTAAGAACTTCAAATCATTTGTTTCTACATTCACAGCTTTCTAGCTACTCGCGTCACAGTTCAAAGAAAAATCATATCTCGAGTTAAAAAACTCGAAATCAAGATCCATAAATTTTCCATGAATCTAGACTCATATATCTATTTACCAATTTTTTTCTAGAATTCTTTATTGGGCCAATTAGTACAGTTTATTAATTAAAGTATCCCCTGTTTTAGGGTTCGACTGCTCTGACCTCTATGTATTACGAATCAGATATATTTCTATACAAAATTTCAATGACTATGAGGTTTGTTTATATTAAAACTAGACTAAATAAGGAATCTGTACATAAAAATAAAAACTTCTAATTATTTTAGTAAAATTTATTATAAATTTTTAAAGTCAGAACAGGGGATCCAGAAATCAATCTGGCCCTGTTTCGTAAAAGTTTAAATATCTCATAAAATATAATTTATATTCCTGTTTTGTTCAATCCATATGAAAATAGACTCATTAAGTTTCAATTTCATAACTTACCCATCATTTAGTTCCATTTATACTATTTTTAGTGATTTTTCAAATTCATGTCATTGCTGCAGCAATATTCTGTTTTAAGGCAAGTTTCATCTTTCCATGAATTTTTATGAACTAGATAACCTGTTAAATTTCCATGATATCAAACATGATCTAAATTAGCCATCACCATGACTTATCAATATCAAACATTTTCTCAACCAAACATGGCCATATCATAAAATTATTTACACAAAATAGGTATATTGCTATACATGCCATACTTAAGTAGTTGTACAAGCCATTTACCAAGATAAAAGTCCTTTGGATAGTGTGATCGAACTTTCGACCTGTCCCGATTCCTGAGCCGACTTGTTCAAAACTACAGTGAATGAAAAGGAAGGAGTAAGCATAAATGCTTAGTAAGTTCATATGTAAATAACAAGTAACATAACAATACAAATATACCAAACAACTTTAGCATGGTACCACCAAAACATATATCATATCTTTAAACATCATTCATCATCTTACCACCTTATCGTTGTTGTATCTATTTTCAACCCGAGGGTTAAGAACATACCTGTGCAAAGTGTCCATTTCACAACACTTACCCAAAACGTCACTTACATCTTAAGTGATCTTCCATTAAACTAGAAATTTCACCCGTTGAACACATCGGAATACAACTCGGATACATGGATAATTTGCACATAAGTGCCACATATGTAATCAAGAAATCATGTAACCCGCCCGTAAGTGAACTCGGACTCAACTCAATGAGCTCGGGCGTTCGCATCCATAAATGAACTCGGACTCAACTCAACGAGTTCGGATGCCTAGTTACATCTCACGAACTCAGACTCAACTCAACGAGTTCGGACATTTGCATCCATAAGTGAACTCGGACTCAACTCAACGAGTTCGGATGCTCAACCATCCTAGTGACATGTAACTTGTATCCAAATCTATTCCTAAGGTTCAAACGGGCTTTTTCCCTCGATCTCACATTTGCGGTCTTCCATGGAATATCAGAACCGATACTCGTAGCAATTCATATTTATCAAGTAGTAAACATAATTTGCATATTACTCAACATTAACCACAAAGCATAATATTTCACGATTAAAAATCAGCATATCATATAATTAACATTAATAACTTAAAAATAACATTTATGCTACATTATTTACACATGAACTTACCTTGGTACCAAAATATAAAGATTTTGCAATTTAGTCCACAATCTTTTCTTTTCCTCGATCATGAATTGAATCTCGTTTTTCTTGATCTA
Source organism: Gossypium hirsutum (assembly GCF_007990345.1). NCBI lineage: Eukaryota > Viridiplantae > Streptophyta > Magnoliopsida > Malvales > Malvaceae > Gossypium > Gossypium hirsutum. The sequence continues at coordinate 30,537,755 of NC_053426.1, read as the reverse complement.
TAATACCAAATTAATCTTATTTAATACATACATTTATCAAAACAGCATTTAATAAGAACTTTAAAAAAATTACACTTTTGCCCCTAAACTTTTGCATAATTACACTTTTGCCCCTAGGCTCGGGAATTAAACTTTATTCCTTATTCTTATGTTTTATAACATGCTGATCACTTTTCCCTTCTATGGCAACATCAAATTCTCTCTCTAACATATACTTGTGACTATTAGGTATTTTTGCCGATTAAGCCCTTTTACTCGTTTTCACTAAAAGCCGAGTAGCACAAGTTGTCTAACATAATTTAAAACCCCATATTCTATCATAAAACATCAAAATACACAAATTTCACCTATGGGTATTTTGCCAAATATAAAACCTAGGTTGAATTATTGCTAGCATAAGCTTAATCGAGCTTCCGGGATTCCAAAAACGTAAAGAACATTAAAAACGGGGCTTGGAATCACTTACTATGGAGCTTGGAAGCTTGAAACAAACCCTAGCTATGGAGAACCCTTGAAATTTTGGCCTAATGAAGAAGATGGACAAAAATTGGCTTTTAATTTTGTTTTTAATTCATTTTAATAACTAAATGACCAAAATACCCTTACTACTAAACTTTCCAAAAATTCCTTCCACGTCCTAATTTTGTCCATGAACTTAAAATTGGTCAAATTGCTATTTAAGACCTCCTCATTAATATTCCAAAACAATTTCATACTAAAAACTTCTAGAATGCAAGTTTGCAACTTATTCGATTTAGTCCCTACTTTCAATTTAAGCACTTTAGGCATAGAATTTCATCACGAAATTTTCACACAATCATGCAATCATATCATAAACATCAAAATCATTGTAAAATAATTATTTCTATCTCGGATTTGTGGTCACGAAACCACTATTCCGATTAAGCCCTAATTTAGGATATTACAACTCTCCCCCCTTTTAAGGATTTTCGTCCTCGAAAATCTTACCGATAAACAGGTGTGGGTATTGGTTTCTCATAGTTTCTTCAGGTTCCCATGTAGTCTCTTCTACCCCATGCTTTTGCCACAACACTTTCACAAGTGCAACACTTTTATTTCTTAGTTGTTTGACTTCTCGAGCTAAAATCTTAATCGGTTCTTCTTCATAAGTCATATCCGGACGCAATTCAATTTCTGTCGGTGAAATTATATGTGAAGGATCCGAACGATACCGACGTAACATAGATACGTGAAACACATCATGAATCTTTTCTAATTCGGGTGGTAACGCTAGCCGATATGCTACCGGTCCAACTTTTTCAACTATTTCATACGGTCCAATAAAACGCGGACTTAACTTGCCCTTTTGTCCAAATCTAAGGACTTTCTTCCATCGAGACACTTTCAAAAATACCTTATCACCAACTTGAAATTCCATTTCCTTTCGTTTCAAATCCGCATAAGATTTCTGTCTATCTGAAGCAGCTTTCAAACAATCTCGAATCACTTTCACCTTTTCTTTGGTTTCTTTTATTAAATCAACTCCATAAATCTGATTTTCCTTGAGTTCAGTCCAATACAATGGCGTTCGACATTTACGACCATATAATGCTTCATAAGGTGCCATCTTCAAACTTGTCTGATAACTATTATTATAAGAAAATTCTACCAACGGTAAATACTTTTCCCAACTACCTTGAAATTCCAATACACAACATCTGAGCATGTCTTCAAGAATCTGAATTACTCTCTGATTGTCCATCAGTTTGTGGATGAAAGGCAGTGCTGAAATTTAACTTTGTACCTAATGCTTCTTGTAACTTTTGCCAAAACCGTGAGGTAAACCTCGGATCTCTATCCGAAATGATTGACAAAGGTATCCCATGAAGTCTAACAATCTCTCGGATATACAATTCAGCCAACTTATTAAGAGAATAATCTGTACGTATCGGAATAAAATGAGCCGATTTAGTCAGTCTGTCAACTATTGCCTAGATGGCATTTTTCTTCCCTGGAGTTAACGGCAACCCTGATATAAAATCCATAGTAATCCGATCCCATTTCCTTTCAGGAACCATAATAGGCTGGAGTAATCCCGAAGGTAGTTGGTGTTCAGCTTTCACTTGTTGACAAACTAAGCACTTTGATACAAACTCGGAAATATCTCTTTTCATTCCACTCCACCAGTACATTTTCTTCAAGTCATTATACATCTTCGTACTGCCCGAATGAACCGCTAAACAACCATTATGTGCTTCATGCAAAATCTTTTGAATCAACTCATCATTTTTTGGTACACAAATCCGATTTTTAAACATCAAACAACCATCAGAACCGATTGTGAAATCTGATCCCGTATCAGCTTCACACTGTTTTCTTTTGGCTAGCAAATCTTGATCATTTTTTTTAGCTTCAGAAATCTCTTGTAAAACATCGATCTTGCTCTTAACTCTGCTAGAATCAAACCGTCATCTGAAATTTTCAACTGAGTATTCATAACTCTCAAAGCAAGCAACAACTTTCTGCTTAAAGCATCGGAAACCACATTCGCTTTTCCTAGATGATAATCGATAACAAGCTCGTAATCTTTCAATAACTCCAACCATCTTCGCTGTCTCAAATTCAAGTCTTTTTGTGACATCAAGTATTTAAGACTTTTGTGATCGGTATATACTCGGCACTTTTGCCATACAAATAATGTCGCCAAATCTTCAAAGCAAATACCACCGCAGCCAATTCCAAATCGTGAGTAGGATAATTCTTCTCATGAGGTTTTAACTGTCTCGAAGGATAAGCCACCACTTTTCCTTCTTGCATGAGTACACACCCCAAACCATTTAGAGAAGCATCACTATACACCACAAATTCTTTACCTGATTCGGGTTGTATCAACACTGGTGCTTCAGTTAATAACTTTTTCAATTCTTCGAAACTCTGTTGGCATTCTTCCGTCCATTCAAATTTAACATCCTTTCGGAGTAGTCTAGTCATAGGAGCACCAATTATAGAAAATCCATTTACGAACCGCCGATAATACCCAGATAGTCCCAAGAAACTTCTAACTTCAGTTACGTTTTTCGGTGGTTTCCAATCAACAATGGCTAAAATTTTACTAGGATCAACCCGTATACCATCACCTGAAACAATATGACCCAAAAATCCAACTTCCCGGAGCCAAAATTCACTTTTACTAAACTTAGCATACAGCTACTTATCTCTCAAAGTTTGTAAAACTATCCTCAAATGCTCAGCATGCTCTGTCTCATCTTTTGAATAAATTAAAATATCATCTATAAACACCACAACAAATCTATCCAAGTATGGCCAAAATATGCGATTCATTAAATCCATAAACACAGTAGGAGCATTTGTCAACCCGAATGGCATAACTAAAATTCATAATGACCGTACCTTGTTCTAAAAGCAGTTTTAGGCACATCTGACTCTTTTACTCACAGCTGATAATACCCAGATCTCAAGTCAATCTTTGAAAACCATGTCGCTCCTTTTAGCTGATCAAACAAATCATCAATTCTCGGCAACGGATACTTGTTTTTGATTGTCACCTTGTTTAACTGCCGATAATCAACACATAATCTCATAGAACCATCCTTCTTTTTCACAAATAACACGGGAGCACCCCAAGGTGAAAAACTCGGTCTCACAAAGCCTTTATCAGTCAACTCTTGCAACTGCGACTTTAATTTTTCAACTCTGTTGGTGCCATTCTATATGGTGCAATCGAGATCGGAGTTGTTCCCGGTATTAAATCAATACCAAATTCTACTTCCCTGACTGGAGGCAAACCCGGTAATTCTTCTGGAAATACGTTCACAAATTCACAAACAACCGGCACTGATTGAACTTTCTTTTCAACTTCTTTTGTATTAATTACATACGCCAAATAAGCTTCATAACCCTTTCTCAAATATCTCTGAGCCGACATCGAAGAAATCATACTAGATAATGCCTCTGATTTGTCTGGCTCAACCTGCAGAATTTCACCACTTTCACACTTTAATTCTATAACCTTTTCTTTGCAATTTATTATAGCATCATGCAATGTCAACCAATCCATACCCAAAATAACATCAAATTCATCAAACGGCAACAACATCAAGTCGGCCGGAAAGTAATGACCCCGAATCATTAAAGGGCATTTCTTGCTTACTTTATCAACTATCACCATTTGCCTAACGGGTTCGACACTCTAATCATAAATTCTGTGTTCTCACAGGTATATTCATACTAGACACCAGTTTAATGCATACGTATGAATGAGTAGAACCAGGATCAATCAAAGAAATAACATTAATATCATAAAGAGAAAATGTACCGGCAATCACATCGGGTGAGGAAGCATCTTCACGCGCTTTAATAGCATAAGTTCTAGCCGGAGCTCTTCCCTCAGATCTAACTGCTGCATCTCTGGCTACATTCTTACTGCTTGTTTCACTTCTAGCTTTTCTCGGATACCTTCCCCTCGAGTTTGCACCACTAGCTTTTACACTCTGAAATTTTCTTTCTCAGCTCTCTCTGGGCAATCTTAATAAAATGATCCGGAGAACCACATCGAAAACATTCATTTGCTCTGCACGGACCAAAATGATTTCTACCACACCGCTGGCACTCGGGTTTAACAAATCTCGAGTTCCCTACACTGGCTGCAGAAGTATTCTGAGATTTAGGACCCACATTCTGCTTTTAAAATTTCCATATGATTGCCCAACTGAAACTTGGGAACGAGGATTCATATTTCTTGACTTTCCGGTGTTGTGAAGGTGCCTTACTCATTGGCCTTTTCTTCCAATTTCGTGTCTCAGCCTTACCTTCCTCTTCTCTTTAAGTAGTTCTTCAGCCTTACAAGCTCGATCAACTAGAATTGCCATTTCTTTCAGTTCAAGGATCCCGACAAATACTTTAATGTCTTCGTTGAACCCGTCTTCAAATCGTCGGCACATCTTGGCTTTTGTAGGAACATATTCCCTGGCATACTTACTCAATCGAACAAACTCTCTTTCATATTCTGAGACTGTCATATTACCTTGCTTCAGCTCAAGAAACTCTTTACATTTCTGATCAATAAATCTTTCACTAATATATTTCTTCCAAATCTTCTTGAAAGAATTCCCAGGTTACCCTCTCTTTCGGTACCACCGAAATCAAAGTCTTCCACCAATTATAGGCTGAATCTCTCAACAAAGATGTAGCACATTTCAAACATTCTTCAGGTGTACAAGATAATTCATCAAATACCCGGATAGAATTTTCAAGCCAGAACTCTGCTTTCTCTGCATCATCATCAATATTTGCTCTAAATTCTTCAGCCCCTTGTTTACGAATTCTATCAACGGGGTTCTGTAAATTTTATCATATCCACTCCTTGAGGCATTGGAGGCATAGGTTGAGGAATTGGGGAGTGGGGGAGGTCGTACATTTGGTTCGTACGAACGAACTCAGTGTACCATGCACTCATCATTTGGAGAAAGGCTTCCCGATCCCTTTCTCCTCCTCCTGACCAACAGTAGGAGGTGGGTTTTCAGTCGCGCTCCCTTCAGCCGGAGCTGGCGCATTACTCTCTACTTCATCTGCCACAGCTGATCGGGATCCATTTACTATATAAAATCATTTAAAAAGGTCAGAAGTCGTCACACTATACAATTCATACATATGGCATGTATAGCAAAATGTACATACAACACGTAGTCCAGAACGACTAAACCTATCTGATACCACTAAATGTAACGCCCCCACCATCACGTACGAACACATAATTTATCAATTTAAGAACTTCAAATCATTTGTTTCTACATTCACAGCTTTCTAGCTACTCGCGTCACAGTTACAAGAAAAATCATATCTCGAGTTAAAAACTCGAAATCAAGATCCGAAATTTTCCTAAATTTAGACTCATATATATATTTACTAATTTTTTCTAGAATTTTTTATTGGGCCAATTAGTACATTTTATTAATTAAAGTATCCCCTATTCAGGGTTCGACTGCTCTGACCTCTGTTATTACGAATCAGATATATTTCTATAACAAAATTTTAATGACTATGAGTTTGTTTCTATTAAAACTAGACTCAATAAGGAATCTGTACATATAAATAAAACTTCTAATTATTTTAGTAAAATTTATTATAAATTTTTAAAGTCAGAATAGGGGATCCAGAAATCACTCTGGCCCTGTTTCGTAAAGTTTAAATATCTCATAAAATATAATTTATATTCCTGTTTTTGTTCAATCCATATGAAAATAGACTCATTAAGTTCAATTTCATAACTTAATCATCATTTAGTTCATTTATACTATTTTTTAGTGATTTTTCAAATTCATGTGATTGCTGCAGCAATATTCTTTTTAAGGCAAGTTTCATCTTTCCATGAATTTTTATGAACTAGATAACCTGTTAAACTTCCATGATATCAAACATGATCTAAATTAGCCATCACCATGACTTATCAATATCAAACATTTTCTCAACCAAACATGGCATATCATAAAATTATTTACACAAAATAGTATAATGCTATACATGCCATACTTAAGTGTTGTACAAGCCATTTACCAAGATAAAAGTCCTTTGGATAGTGTGATCGAACTTTCGACCTGTCCCGATTCCTGAGCCGGCTTGTTCAAACTACAGTGAATGAAAAGGAAGGAGTAAGCATAAATGCTTAGTAAGTTCATATGTAAATAACAAGTAACATAACAATACAAATATACCAAACAACTTAGCATGGTACCACCAAAAATATATCATATCTTTAAACATCATTCATCATCTTACCACCTTATCGTTGTTGTATCTATTTCAACCCGAGGGTTAGAACATACCTGTCCAAAGTGTCCATTTCACAACACTTACCCAAAACGTCACTACATCTTAAGTGCTCTTCCATTAAACTAGAAATTTCCCCGTTGAAACATGGAATACACTCGATACATGGATAATTTGCACATAAGTGCACATATGTAATCAAAAATCATGTAACCGCCCGTAAGTGAACTCGGACTCAACTCAATGAGCTCGGGCGTTCGCATCATAAATGAATCGGATCAACTAACGAGTTCGGATGCCATTAACTCACGACTCAGACTCAACTACAAGTCGAATTTGCATCCTAAGTGAACTCGACTCCTACGTCTTCAACCATTGGCTGTCAAATCATCCTAG